>NW_010530089.1:1455-1812 GCF_000687285.1 Phaethon lepturus | reverse complement strand
GAGGTGCTCTGTGGCCTGCAAAGTAGCCGTTTCCCCACCTGCACCATGCAGGACCAAGATGCTGCTGCTGCATGGTGCTGCCATGCAGTGCTGGGGGGGCTTTGTGGGACCACCACCCCCAGCGCCCCTTGGGGACCCAAGGGAGTGAGTGCATCTCATCCAAACCGCCCTGTGCAGGGCTCCTAGCCTTCATCCACCTGCCTACCACAGGGACAAAATTGTCCTATGATGATGGTTTCAGGGCATCAGGGTTTCCAAGCCCCACATCCACACCCTGCTCCTGCACATGGGGGGGCATTCAGGGAGCAGCGCAGGCAGTGGGATCGGACTGAGGGCAGGCTGGCCACGCTGGCCCCA
>NW_010530089.1:723-1389 GCF_000687285.1 Phaethon lepturus | reverse complement strand
TGGGGCGAGGGAGACGGTTGCTACGGCCGGGTGAATGCAAGGAGCTCACTGCAGGCTTTGTGCGGCATCGACACCCACCGGGCTTTGCTTTCGCAGCCCTGTTTCCAGGGAAACAAAAGCCCCAGTTTTCTTCCGAGAGCACAAAACTGGGTTTTTTCTTTCCTCCCCCCGCTGCCAGTGCTGGGCCCTGCAGTTTGCAAGCAGCCGGTGAGAAGAAGGGTCACATCTTGGTGCAGGGATGGAAAAGGGGGAGCAGAGCCCAGGCTGCCCGCCGTGTCCTCACCCCCTCACATCCCCATAGGGCAAACAGGGTCCCTGTGGGGGTTCACTGGTGGTGGGAGGAAGGGAGCGGGGGCAGCTCTCATGCGCTTGGTCTGTGCTGCTCCATCCTGAGCCTGGGCCAAGGGCAAACAAAGCCAGGCTTGTTGCTGTGGCCCCACGGGGCTGGATGCGTGGGGAGGAGGAAAGCCGAGTGGGGGGCAGGGAGGGTGCAGGCAGCACCATCATCATGGGCTGCAAGCAACACATGGCCCCATAGCAGGCAGAGCACCCCATGGGCTGGGCTGAACCCCAGCCCTGGTCCCAGCCCGGGTGTCTGGGTGCCCAGGAAGGCTGCCATAAAGCGCAATACAGAACCCCGGGGGGTCGGTGTAGCAGGCCAGCCCC
>NW_010530089.1:401-642 GCF_000687285.1 Phaethon lepturus | reverse complement strand
TGGCCACAGCCCCCAGCAAGGGGCTGGTGCAGGCAAAGGGGCAGGGAGAGGGGGCAGGAGCCCTGCAGCTACCCTGCTCCAAACCCAGCATCAAAGCACGGCCCTGCGGCAGTCCTGGGACATGACAGGGGAGCAGAGGAAGGCCTGGCAGCAGCGATGGCCACAGCCAGAGGTCTCTGAGCTCGTCTTCACTCACACCCAGGCCAAGAAAATGAGGCATCTGGAGCCATCAGAGTTGGCT
>NW_010530089.1:0-260 GCF_000687285.1 Phaethon lepturus | reverse complement strand
CTCCAAGACACGGGAACCGCACCGAGGAGGGACAGGAGGCAGCGATGGCGAGGAAGTAACATGACTGCAACCACACCCCCCAACGCAAAATTGTTAATTTATTATTAGGAGGCAAAAAAATTGTACAGTTACAAGAATCATTTCCAAACAGAGGTCAAATCTGAGCCAAGTATCTCTTAAAAAAAAAAGAGGGCCTTGGGGCTGACAACACTTTACAATTCATTAAATTAAAAAAAAGAAAAAGAAAAAGAAAAAGGAAA
>NW_010530088.1:1093-1294 GCF_000687285.1 Phaethon lepturus | reverse complement strand
CCCTCGCTGCTTTTCTGCTGGGGATTATTTTTTACATCGCATCCGGCGCAGAGAAACTAAATCATTCGTTTCAAACACCTATTCCGCGCCCCCTCCTCGCGGAACACCCCCCGTTTCAGAGGAGCGCAGACGAAGCTGTCCACGCGTGTTGGCTTGCGCTGGGGCATATTCCGCTGGCGGCTGGGGGGGGGGACGCGGGGG
>NW_010530088.1:578-1080 GCF_000687285.1 Phaethon lepturus | reverse complement strand
TTTCTCCCACGGAGGAGCCGCACCTCGGGGGAACCTCCCGAGCAGCCGTCGATGCCGCGGGGCCCAGCGCCTGGTTCATCCGTAGCCGAGTTCGAGCTGCTTTCTCTTATTTTTTTAGTATTTTTTAATAAAAAAAAAAAAAGGGCCAAAAGTTGCGATTATCATTGTCTCGGCTTACGGCAAATGCCATTATGCTGAGAAATGGGAAGGAAAACAATGTCGCGAAAACGCGAAGCCCCTTTTGCTAATAACGCGCGTTATTAGCCTGCGTGGGGCTCCCACACACCACACACCCCATCCCCGCGGCGTGGGCAGAGCGGGATCCTCCCGGCGGCACTGCAGGGTTTGGGGAGGGGGTCCCCCTTTGCGTGTGGGAACCGCAACTGATGGGGGAGCGTGGGGAGCTGCACACTCCGGAGGTATGTGGGTACCCAGAGGTCGCGTCACGCACACGGACACGAACACGCAGGGGAGCGGCAGGGGGGGCGGGGGCGGGCCGGCG
>NW_010530088.1:0-497 GCF_000687285.1 Phaethon lepturus | reverse complement strand
GGCAGTTTAGCCGGTGTCGGCTGGAAGGCAAGCCGTCGGGCTTCCGTGCAGAAAAGGAGTTAAACCCCTCCGTTGTCCTTCGATTTAGGAAACGGCTCATCCAATTCAGTTCCAGATTATTCAGGGGCAGGCTGCCTCGCTCGCTCCCGCTCTCCCCACACCAGCCCAAACATCTTGAAGTAATCAGCAGCTGAGAACGGAGACGTCCCCCTGGCATCTCAGGTTAAAGAAGGAGGTCCAGGAAAATGTGGTAGAGCCATTACAAGAAACCTGAGATGCATTCATCAGAGACTCCAATTGCCATCGCATTAGGATTGATTAGAGACCAGCAGTACCGTAATGACCCGGAAAGAGGGGCATACCAGACTTACCTGAGGAGCACAGGCACGGGCCAGCCGCACAGACGGTAATTTATCTAACTTCTGGGGGAGAAAAAGCAAACAAGCATGGGAAAAAACCCACCTCTGGACTCCCTGAAACGGCCCGCTCCCACGCAC
>NW_010530087.1:9144-10091 GCF_000687285.1 Phaethon lepturus | reverse complement strand
TGGGCTACCTGCAGGAGACGTGCCGGGCCCGGCCCTCGGAGCCGGAGCTGGTGCGCAGGAGGTACCACAGTGTCCGCCGGGAGGACTTGCGCAGGGTGCAACTCTCGCGGCAGGAGGCCATCGCCCCGGTCAAAATCTTGTGAGTTTCTGGAGCACTCCTTGCTGCGGGGCTCCTGGGGCCTCTGCAGCCAGGAAGGCTTCTCTGTGCTGTGGAGGGCCTGGGTTCGTGCCAGCCTGGCCGCTGTAAAGCATATGAATGTGGGGGAGCCAGGGTGTGTGTTTGTGGCACCTTTTCATGACTGTGAGGTCTCATTCACAGCCTGATCCAGCTGGAGGGGTTCCTGAGCGGGATGTGCTGCAGCTGTGAGGCAGTGTACCGTGTACTGTACTGGGAGAACCCCGCCGTCTCTTCCCAGTGAGTAGTACCAGGTCAGGCATCCTGTGGGCAGTGGGCTCATTGGGGAGAGTGGCCCAGACAGGCCTGTGGAGCTGCATTTGATGTGTTTGGTACTTGGAGACTGCAGGTGGAGGAGCAGATGAAGGAAAAGGGCTTGTGCTGTGGTGTGAGTTGCCCTGTCTCGACCATAACGTCTTGCTTCTCCTTCCCAGGTTTTATGGGGCGCTGCTGGGCTCTGTCTGCATCCTTTACTTGCTGCCTCTCTGCTGGGTGCTGGCCATCCTCAACAGCACCCTCTTCCTGGGCAACACTCAGTTCTACCAAGGTAAGAGAACTCCCTGGAAGTGGCCCATGTGGGATGGGTTGGGGAAAGGCTTTCTGAAGCCAGGGATCCTGCCTTGGACCTCTCCCAGCACCCTTGTGTGAAACCCACCCGAGGGTAGTGATGTCCTAGGGATGGTACTAAGCAGCCCAGGTTAGGTGGTGGGGTCCTGGGGCTCGGGTGTAGGGGAGAAGAGTCTCACCAATGTGTGTCCTGGCCTGGGGGTTG
>NW_010530087.1:3970-9113 GCF_000687285.1 Phaethon lepturus | reverse complement strand
TGATGCTCAGCGATGTGGTTCCGGGGCTGGGTGTTGTTTCCCTCTCTTCCCTGCGCTGTAGCAAACAGGGGCCTGGCAATGTAGCCCGCACGTGAGCATCACCACGCCTCTTGGTCCTTGACCCTGCTCTGCAGGACTTGAAATACTCTTGATGCCTGTGGCAATGTATGATGCAGGCTTGAAACTGTGCTGTCAGAAGGGGGAAGAGCTGGAGGTGCTCCCTGTTCTGTGGCACATACTGGAGGAGGGTTGGATGAGATCTGTGTGACTGAGCTGTGACTAAGGCCCCTACTGTTCCTTATCCTGAGCTGGGGCAGGTGGTGAGGTGTTCCTTGCTGCTTTAACTTTGATATGTGAGCAGAGGAGGGCTCACGGTACCTAATGAGTGAAGGTTGTATGTGCCCATGTCCCACCTTGAGCCCTTCGGCTCTTGCAGCTGGCTTTTGTGTGGTGGGGCTGGGAGCAAGGAAGTGCCACTCTGCTCCAACTGTGTTCCTTTCTTACCAGTGATAATGGAGCTCAAGGCCTCAATCGAGCAGTGTGTGGGCACCAAGCCCCTTGAGAGCACTCCAGAGCCTGATGAACCGCTGCCAGCTACTGCCCCCCTGGATAGGACCCCCACACCCACCAGCACAGAGGTGAGATAGGGGCAGGACTAGCAGTTGTGGGGTGGGAGCTGCAGGATCAGCCCTTTGGTCTGACTGTGCCTGTGTCCCTCTACCCACAAACTCCTTCCAGCTGCCAGCTTTGCTGGAAGCCTGTGAGCCCCTTCTCAGTTAGTGGGGGGCTGCCCTACTGCGCTGGGGGCTTGGCTCAGTCCTTTTGCTGCATGTAAGGGTGCAGTCTGGGGAGGTAGGGGCTCACCTCAGCTTCTGGGGCTCATGTCTTCTTGTGGGGGCCTGGTCCTTTGTCCTGGAACCTGCTGCAGAACTGTGGGCCCACCTTTGGGCAGGGGTGGGGGTACAGCAGGACTAGCTCTGTGAATCTCTTGTAGGACCTTACCCCTGGCAGTGTGGAGGAGGCGGAGGAGGCAGAGCCTGATGAAGAGTTCAAAGACGCTATTGAGGTTTGAGGCTGGTGGGGACGGGCAGCTGAGGTGGGAAGGTGTAAGGGCCTTGGTGGGCAAGCTGTGTGCTCAGGAAGGGTGGCTGTGGGGCTACTGACTCCCATCTGTACTGCCTCTCCTCTCTGTCCAATGCTGCGGGAGAAGGAGACCCAGCTGCTGGTCATGGTGAGTACTGCCATGTCAAGGTGTACAAGAGGGGCATCTCTGCCCAGCTGGAGCTGGCAGCCTTTGCCTTGTTTGCTGGTGGCTTGTGGCGATGCCAGGTGGAGCATCCTGCCTGTTGGGTGCCCATCTCTGGGGTGGGCTGCCCTGCAACCCTCGAGCGTGCCCCCAGCCACCCCTCCATGCTCTGCTCTTTGCAGGAGGATGACGAGAGCTCTCAGTGCTCAGCAGATTTTGACCTCAGCCTCCCAGACAACGGTTTTATGAGCAAAAATGAGGTGATCCGCAGCAAAGTGTCACGCCTGACTGAGCGTCTGCGCAAGCGCTACCCCAGCAACAACTTTGGTAAGGCTGGGAGCAGGTGCTGCTTGGGGGAGCTCAGCAGAGTGGGGTCTGTGCTGCTCCCAGTGCTGACCACTGAACTGGGAGCGGACACAGTGGTGTGGTACCTGCTAGGGCTGTGCTGACATCTCCAATAACCTCCCCCTCCATGGGCAGGGATGTTCCCAGCCCTCATAGGAAGGGCAAGGATGGGAAGGTGCAGCAATGTCATCTCCAAGCAGAGCCTTTGTGACAGCTGTGGGTGTTCCTGTACTTCTCACAGTCCCAGGCAGCACAGCCCTGCCTGACCTCTGCTCTCTTTCTTCCAGGGAGCTGCACGGGCTGTGCAGCCACCTTCTCTGTGCTCAAGAAAAGGGTGAGTCTTCAGCTTCTACCCCAGCTTGCTGCCTGCACCTGGGGCAGAGGTGTTGCACATGTCTGGCTTGCCCTGGATTTCTCCGGCAGCTTGGGTGGCTGGCCTCAGTCAGAGCTCAGCAGCAGATGACTTCAGCTAAGTGCTGGGTGTTGTCACATGCCTAATGGTGCCAGGGATCCCTTGTGCTGTGGAGCCTTTGTCTCTTTGCTCTTTGGAAGCTGCCTCAGGCCAAACCCGTGTGTGCTGGTTTAGCCCATTTCCTGTGTCCTGAGAGCTTTCCGGTGAAGCAGAGTGTGGGTCTGCTTGTGGGAACTAGAGGAGCAAAGGCCACCCCTGTTGTCTTCTCTGAGCCCCTGCATGTGATGCTTGGCACACAGTCCCCTGGGCAGTTCTGGGAAGGATGTGTCTCTTGTCCCCCCCCAGACTCATGTTGCTGTCTTTCTGCTGCCTCCCATTCTCCAGATTTGTGGCCCCCTCCCCTTACTCCTGAGTTAGTCTGAGATATGTCTGGGACTCCCTGGAGCTCACTTCCTCCTGGGTTACAGCATAGGAAGTGATATAGTGTCATTAAACCTCATGGAGCCTGTGCTCACAGTGCTTTCTTGGGCTGGGCACAGGCTGATGTTGGAGCATACGTGAATGCAGATCCAGCGTTAGGCCTGGGTGATTTGTCCAGGTGTTGCTGGCAGATGACCCCTCTGCTGTTGCTTTTGGGGCTCAGAGCTTGCACCCACTCCCCTTCAGCAGGGAATGCTGTTAGCAGTGCTCTGACCCTGGAACTTGCCAGGAAGGGCTGGGGGTGGGCCCGGAGTAGTGTCTCACCTCCATCTCTCTCCACAGCGGAGCTGCAGTAACTGTGGGAATAGCTTCTGCTCCAGGTGTTGTTCATTCAAAGTCCCCAAGGCTGTGATGGGAGCCACGGGTGAGTAGAAAGGTGGTGGAGGGCAGAGCTCCTGCTCCCACTTGCACTGCCTGCTGCAGGGATTTGCCCCAGCCCTGGTGGGGAGGGTAGATGGGACCTGCCCAGTGCAGCCTGGCTTGGGACAGAGCAGTGGTGGGTGAACAGCTCTGTGGCTGGGGTCCCTAGCCCATGGTGGGGAAGGGGAGCATCTCTGACACCTGCTTTCCTTTCCAGCCCCAGAGGCTCAGAGGGAGACGGTGTTTGTGTGTGCTCTGTGCAACCAGGTGCTCATCAAGTGACTGAAACAGGCCCAGCCAGCTCCTGGGTCCTGCACTGGCTGACACTGGGGCAGCACGTGCCCTTGCATCTGGGAGCCTGGGCTGCTTGGTTCCCGTGTGGGGTCACCCTGATGGAGGACGCTTGCGCTCACTGTTCCTCCTGCCAGCGCCTGGCTGGGGGCAGACCAGCCCTCCTTGCCACACAACATCTGCCACACCAGCTGGGTCCCTGCGGCACAGCCTTGCTCACAACTGTGCCCCCCCATCCCTGTGGCTGCCCGCTGGCAGCTGCTCCAAGCCCTGGGTGCTCCCTGGTGCTCACTGTGCCCTGCCACGTACTTGCCCAGGCCCTGTGGCCTGGCTCAGGGATGGAGGAGCCATCCTTCCCACTTGTGGTCCTACCTCCACCTTCTGAGTGGGGCCGAACAGCCTTGGGGCTCTGTCCCTACCTTTCCCAGCACTGTGCTAGGTGAGTGTGTTTTTGAGATCAAGTCTGAGCTCTACCTGCATCCCCAGGAGATGTGGTCTTTGGTCCTGGCTCAGCTGAGACCCTGCTAGTCACTCCTGTGCTCCTTGGCCTCATTGCCTTGCAGGTTTAGTCTTTACTCGCCCCATTTTTGGCTGTAGCGCAGAGGAGGCAAGAGGGTAAGTTTGGGCTGGGCTGTGTGGCCGAGTCTCCAGCTGCAGCATGAGAAGAGGCATGTGTTGGTGCTGCTCTGTGCACTTAGTGACTGCTGCTTTCTACTACAGATTAATATATAAGTGTATATAGAGAATGACCAATAAATCTCTTGCCCTCAGCTGGCTCTTTCTTGCCCCAGTGAAAGCTGTCCTAGCCCTACATCACCCTGGCACCTCTGTGACCTTGGCCCCACTGCCCTGCACAGGGTCGTGGAGAAATGGTGCATCTCTGCCACCAGCTCTCCTTGTTCACTGGGGTTTCCATCTTCTGTCACGCTGTGGCCTTGTTTGCCCTCTGCTCACGGCTGTGTGCAGCTGCCCCTCCACAGCTGTGCCAGGGCCAGATCCTGCTGGGCTGGAGCCAGGGAGAAGCCAGCTCTGGCAGGAGCTGCCAGGCTTCCTCTCTGCCTCCCGGGGCTGCTCCTTCCCCTGCCCTGCCCAGACGGTGGTCCGGGCAGCTGCCTGCGTGCACAAGGGTGACCTTTCCCTGTGTGAACAGCAAAGCTCCCAGCTATCCCAGGAATGTGACCCTGGCTGCTGTGCAACTGGGAATGGCCATGGCCTGGGTCCCTGCCAGCCAGCTGCAGCTTCCCCCCAGCCAGGGGATCTGGGGGGGCCGGTGCTCTTGGGCTGGTATTGCCCAGTGCCCACCAGGCTGGGACACCCACCAGCCTGAGAAGGTGCTGGGGGCCCAGATCTTGCTGCTGATTGTACACCCTACCAGCGTGGGAGCTTGCATGGGGCAGCCCCAGGGGCAGCCTGAGCCCTTGTCAGCCATGGGCTCGTAAACTGCTTCCTCATGCTGTGCCCTATGGAAATCCAGGGAAAAGTTGCAACTTGGCAGTGATGATGAGGGTGGGTGTGCTCCAAGGCCAGGGTGCATGTGGGGGGCTGGCGTGCAGAGGGCTCAGCAGTTACTGGGGGGCAGCGGAGCGGCTGTAACATTGGGGAGGGGGATGTTTAGCACCCCAAGAGCTGTGGGGGTTGTGTTTGTGGGTCAGGTGTATTTGCAATGGGGCCAGTACTGGTCTGCAAGGGGCTGGGGGTGGTTGAGCTGTAGAGCTCAGATGGCCGACTGTGGGAGGCAGAGACACCTTACTTGTCTTTTTAGACAAAACACTTGGAGCGATGAGCGCGATGGCTGTGTATGTCTAAACGCTCCCTGGAAAGATGTTAATGATGGAAAATACAGAGGGCTACAGATAAACTTGGGCTGTGGGAGATGGGGGTTTTATTTGCGCATTTTAAATTGTGCAGTAAAATGACATAATTGATGATGTTTATTCCTATGGCAGCATGCTCAGCAGCCTTGCTCTGAACATACCATCTAAGAATATTTGAGTTTTTTCCCCAGTGTT
>NW_010530087.1:1834-3915 GCF_000687285.1 Phaethon lepturus | reverse complement strand
TATTTGATTGTTTTCCCCAGTGTTTTTCCACATTGGCCAGGGTGGAGGGTGGGGGCAGTACCCGCCTGCCCCTGGTGTGAGGGGGGGCAGAGTGAGTGGGGATCACCCTGGTGTGGGGCAGGTGCCCAGTGGCCTTGTCAGCACAGGCGTCCCGCAGCCTCAATTCCCCTCTTGCCGCAGTGTCAGGCAGCCAGGAGCTGGGTAAATATCCTGGCGGCCGCCTTTGTGTCTCCATTGCCTGGCAGGACGTGGGGGTGCAAGAATGCACTGGGTAAACAGGACTGGAGTGGGATTGGTGCAGACGGGCGGCCCGGGACTGGGGGGCTGCTGGGGCAGAGGCAGCCCCTGCTCTGGGGCTGGGGGAGCTGAGCTAAGGGGCAGCATCCTGGTGCTGTCAGAGGGGCCAAACTGAGGGCTGCCCCGTCCCAGTGCTGCTCAGGGGGGTCCGGGCTGTGGCAGGTGGGTGGCTGCGGGCAACCTTTTGGGAGGAGACTGGAGGCTGTGGGGTGGAGAGGTCTAGCAGCTGAGCGGGGCTGGCTGGGAGCTGCAGGCAGGGCTTTCGGGTGGTGCGGAGATGGGGTGCCCAGGGATGGAGGTTGCCTGGTCCAGGATCTGCCCCCTGCTGTGCTGGGTGCTGGGCTTTTCACATGTGCCTTCAACTCCCAGCCTGTGGATCTGTCCCTAGGGGTGATGGCGGGAGAAACTTCTCTGGCAAATACCCCCAGAGCCAGCTGTGGGGCTCCAGCAGTAGTGATGCCCCTGCCTCCCCCCTCCCTCCTCCTCATCTCACCACCCTCCCAGGCTCCCTGAAGTGACAGTGATGCCTGAGTCTCTGAGACCGCCTCTGACCACTGGGAACCTCATCTGGGCTCTGGGCACGGCACCTGGAGCAGGGCTAGAGCCAGGGTGACCCTGCTGCCCCTCCCAGTGGGAGAACTGGGACCCCCCTCCCATCCTTCCTGGAGTCCCTGAGGGAGCCCCAAGGGGCGGTTGCCCATGAACCACAGGGAACTGGACACAGGTGGAATAATTTACTGTGGTGTGGATGGGCAAGGGGTGCATGGGCTGGGTCTATGGCAGGGGTGTGTGTGAGGGATGCAGCAGGACTGGCCTGGGGGGCTTGGAGATGGACACCCCCCCACACACTGAGCCAAGTGGGAAGGGAAGGGTGGGGGAGCCCAGGCAGGGGCCATGCTGCTCCAGGTACGTGGTTTTGAGGGGGCCAGTCTGTAGGGACAATGGGGCAGGAGGGACCTGCCTCGCCTGGGGTTTGTCCCTGCAAAGGTGGGATAATCCAGGGCTGGGGTGTGAACTCAAGGTGAGGGCATGGGATGCTTTGGTGGGCTGGAGCAGGGATTTGGGGGGGACTGGGGGTTTGGGGCATGTCATCAGGGAGATGGGCAGGGGACACAGGGGTGCAGAGTAGGGGGTCTCAGGTGCAGCCAAGGGGTCCCAAGAGGGCCAAGCAGGGATCCTAAGTGCAGGCAAGGGTCCCTGGTGTGCTGGGCAGGGGGCTTGGGAGTAGCCAAGGGTGTGGGCAGGGGTTCTGAGAGCAGAACAGGGGTCCCAGTGGTACAGAGCAGGGCTCTCAGGATGGGGTAGGAGTCCTGGCTGTGGATCAAGGCTCCCATGAATGCAGCTGGGAATCCTGAGGGTGCAGAATAGGGTCCTGGGGCACAACCAAGGGGATGCGGGGAGTAGAGTTGGGGTCCTGGGTTGTAGCATCAGGCCAGTGCAGGAGTCGTAGGACAGGGCAGGATGGGCAGAACCCTAGTGCTGCCCAGCCCCATAGAGCAGGGGGTGGTAGAGGGGGCAGGGGTAGGAGAACATGAACTTGACGGCAAACTTCATCTCCTTGTTGTGCTTCTGCCAGGGGTAGACAGCGAGGAGGAGCAGGCGGCCGCCCACCTTGCGGCCCATCACCAGGAAGCTGCCGCTGAGGCTGTCAAGCTGGGGGCAGGGGCAGGTGCCCGCATTCCTCATGTGCAGCACCATCTTCTTGGTGTCCTTGCGCTTGAGCGGGCCCAGCTTCAGCACCTTCTTCTTCTGGGCGGCCACCAGCCGCCGCTCTCCGTTCTCCT
>NW_010530087.1:1137-1375 GCF_000687285.1 Phaethon lepturus | reverse complement strand
TCTTTGTCGGGCGCCCCCCCCCCGCCGCTCCCCGTTCTCCTCCGTCATCTCCTTGATGCGCATCTTCACCACTGTGTGGGGCAGCCATGGGGCACAGTAGGGGGGGTCAGGGCCAGGCACCTGTGCAGGACAGGGTGCAGCCTGTCCCTGGGGTGGGACCCAGAAGAAGGGTCTCTGGGGAAGTTACTGTGTGGGGAGAGGAAGGGGCTGGTGGGGGCGCTCCGGAGACGCCCCCAGT
>NW_010530087.1:0-1059 GCF_000687285.1 Phaethon lepturus | reverse complement strand
GGGTCTCCCATGGGGCTGTCCCTGTACAACCGTGCCCTCTAGCCAACCCCCACCTGGGCTGTCAGAGCTGGGGGAGGCAGCCTGGGGGGACAGGAGGTGGACCCCTGCACTCACCGAAGTCACTGGAGCACATCTGCTCCATCATGCCATCCGCCTTGTGTTCCATCTCGCACTGGGTACAGATCTTGGACACTGTGGTGAGAGACCAGCCCCTGTCACAGCTCCCTGTCACCTGTCACCCAGGCCAGCTCCGCAGGGGCGTGTTGGGAGAGCCCCAGCAGCTCCTCTGCTCTCTGGGCAGCTGTGCTGAGGTGGTGCAGGGGTACAGAGCACCACGCTGGCCAGCATCCCAGCACATCTCCCCAGAGGGGACGGGGTATGGGGACACCCTTCATCCAGCTGCTGACACTTTCAGGCACAGCAGCAGCAAGGGTGGCCACAGCCTGAAGGGTGTCACAGCCCTGCTCCTGACACTGGGCTGCCTTTGGGTGATGAACCCTCAGGGTGACCTAAGGGGACAGCTACCCTGTGGCAGGGGTGTGGGGCTGAGACCCACAGGTGCATGATGCTCTTTGCTGTTGGGATGGGATGTGGTGGGAGGAGAGGGACACAGCTCTGTGGTGGGTCTCCCAGTGACTCCCACCTCATCCCATGTTCACCCCCAGTGCTGCTCCCATGGCTGCTCTGCTCTCCCCTGCCCTGGGGCAGCTCTGTGCAGGCAGCTGGGTGCTCGGCTTCCCTGGGGCCAGGGTACCTGGCTCTCCTGGGCAGGCAGCGGTGCCCAGCTCACGCTGCTGGTACTGTGACCACTCGTGCCCTGCTGCAGACAGAGGGTCCTTGGCCAGCACCCCGGGCTCTGCTTCGAGGGGTGCAGGGGCTCCACAGGGAGACCCTGCATGTGGGTCCCCAGCTGCATGGGGACACGCTGATGGCAAGTGCCCTGCATGCGTCCCCATCCCATCACAATGCCCTTCTTGCTTACCTGGCGGCGGGGTGGCCTTGCTGTTCCCGAACTGGACGGCAATGCAGAGCTCGTGGTCGGAGGGGAACTTGCCGCAG
>NW_010530086.1:0-12962 GCF_000687285.1 Phaethon lepturus | reverse complement strand
TTTCTTTCTTTTCTCTTTTCTTTCTTTTCTTTCTTGTCCTGAATTAAGTAAAAGCTGCAGCAACAAGCTCAAAATGTTGGTATTATTTATTATACCTACGTGGGGGGTAGAACTGCTTTTATCGCAGTGTAAGAAATACGCATCAGCAGATTTGCCGCAAATCCCTGGCACTCCAAAAGTTGCACCAAGACCACTGCCTTGGAAAGCCTGGTCCAGGGCAGAGCACGCTGCAAGAAATGGGGTGGCAGATCTGGAGGCGGAGGGAGAAAGGGAGGAAGGAATGAGTCAAGAAGCCCAAGTGTTGTGCCCCTGCCAGTCCCGTCCTGTTGAGGAGATATTACCGTGCTACACTTCACGATGGGGCTTGCCCAACGGCTTTCTGGCCTCCAGGGAGCCCAGCCCGGGTGCTGAGTGTCCAGCCCTGAGACCCATGCAGGGTGATGGGGTGTGAAGAGCCTTCCCCTGTGCAGAAGTGGGAAAGTTGCAATAGATCAGCCTAGAGTGAAGAGAATTGCAGGAGAGTAGAGAAAGCAAGAGCATAGCGCTGCCTGCTCCGGCACCGAATCCCTCTCCTCACCGATTGTGTGGAGAACTAGAAGTCTATCACTTCAGCCTAATGGAGCATCATCAACTTACCTCAATGAGGCACTTAATCGAAAGAGCATTTATACCACTTGGATTGCCAGCCGCACTTTATGACAGCTCTTTGCGCCAGAGATGTCATTGTGCATTTACTTCTTTGTTAGACTAGATTGGAGTTATCAGCGGTTGAGTAAACCCTGCCACTCGCAGGAGCACCCTGCATACGTTTGCAGGACAGAAAGAAACAGAACAGGAAAAAAGACAGAGCTGGTAGAGACAGGCATGACTTTGGCGATAAGGAGAGATGCAACAAAGCCATTCTCCAGCAAGACAAGATGATTTGTGCCATATCCTTAACTGATGTAATCCCCACGACGGGCTGCGTTCACACCACCATCGATGGTACCTGTGTTTAAGCAAAAAATAAGTAATTCAGAGTGGTCACCATGCAGGACTGAACATGGTTCTTAATGCAACAAACAGAGGCTAAATTTTCTGAATTTAGCCCTTGTTTCTTGCTACGGGCTGTACAGCAAGCTGTGGTTGACAGCTCTTTATAGGAGGTTTCTCATGTCCGCATCAGTCTCTTGGTCTGCACCAGTAGTAAGTGTCCCATCCACCTGCACTGTGGCCACAGATCATCTGCATACAGCACCACGCTAGCTCACGTCACCCTGAGAAACATCCCCCATACAACCTTCAAAATAAGGTGTAAATACCTTATTTACAAATACAAGAAAGAAAATTACAACTACAAGGAAGAAAAATGCTCACAGTTGGAGAGAGCCAGCTACAGGATAAGAGAAGGTATGAGTCCATTCTGCCAGCTCCTGTAAGGAAAAAATTATAATAACAACAACAACAACAATAATTGGTCTTCCTTCCTGAAAGCAGACTGAGACATATCCTGAGTTGGAGAAGGAAAATTCAGAGTGAGCCGTCCTGAAGAGAAAGAAGATTCAGAAAAAGTGGTGGCAATCCTGCTGAGTTTAGGAGAAGAGAACGGAGTTACTTTATTTACCTAAAGTTTATACGTGTTGTAGCTACTGGATTACGCCTAGGTAAACTCAGCATGAGTGCTGAAAAGGCATTGCATTTGTATACAGGGCTGAATAACAAGCATTGCTTAATCCCTTGGCAAACCCAATTTACGCAGCAGAGTTGGACTCACCCAGTGCATGGCTCCCCTCCGTGCTGCAGCGTCAGATCAGATGTCCCTCCAGACCACTCTGCACCCAAATGCCACCCGAAGCAGTGGCAGCAGGATCCATCCCACCAGCATCAATGAAAAGAGAGGCACCTTCAAAGAGCAAATCATCCACCGATTTAGGATGGGGTGGAAGAGCCCTCTAGAGAGGCCTCTCCTGCTGTTCAGCGTTGCACGAGTCTAGATGCCCGTTTTAGACAAGCACGTGCAATTTAGATGGCAAGAAGTAAATGCAAGGGACAGTTTGCATGAGCGTTTGCTTCAGGTCCTAATGCCTCCAGGAGCCCAGCTAAGACAGTGAGCAACGTCAACCGAGGAGCTTCCTTCCACCTTGGGACAAGACCGCTGTTGAGCATCAGCATCCAGCTCTCATTAAAGTCTTTTCGCTATCTGCAGTCATGTTTCTCCCTAGTGCTCCTTGGCAGAGCCACCGGGCCTCCTTTCCAACAAAACCAACAGGTTTTCTCTTCTGCTTGCAAGTCCCTTCCTGCAGGCAACACTTGAATCATCCTCCATCTCTTCAGTGTCAGCAGCCTGCTGTGGGGCACCCCTTTTAGCCTGGGGAAAGGTCTAAAACCAGGCAGAAAATGTGGATCCCATTGCCTTCACACGGTGGAGAGAGAGGGATGGATGAAGGAAGCGTGCCTGGTGGCCCAGGGGAAACTGGTGAGAAGACAGAACTTTTCACACTAACCCGCAGGGCTTTTATTTGCCTCTGTTGAAATCCAGTGTGTAATTAACTGGTCTCTGATAACATTTGCCTTGTCAGGATAGAATTCAGATCTTATCTTGTCTGACAGCAGCGTTTATGGTGTTAATGCTGGAAAAGAAAGGGGGAAGCTGTAATTGTGGAAATCCTATTTAATTTGAGGATTCTGTTATCTTGTCACACGGGCTGAGATTTCACTAATAGATTCTGACTCTGGGAAAATTATATGCTCAAATAGATGGGATTTTAACAGACAAGATCCCATTGATATTTATGTGAAAATACAGTAAGCTGCATTGAACGTTTAGAAATGTGGCTTTGCTTAGGAAAACCGCTAAAGCTACAGGTGGCCAAAGGATCCTACCAAGAGCTGCATCCTCCCAGAGTGGCCCAGGACACGAACAGAGGGTCACCAAGGCAGACAGAGAGTGGTCCAGGGAGTTTTGATGGGTCAGAGGGAGCCTTTGCCCCCATGAATCAGTGAGCATGGGACTTACTGCCACAGACCAGGGCGCAATGAGCTTTAAATGGAGGTCACATAACCCTTATACAGAGTTTTCAAGACATCAGCTGTGACTTGGTCATCCTGGCCAAGGTCTGACCATAGTTTTAGTTTAATCTTGGATTCTTTTTTCAGTTTTTAAAAATTGTTTGCCATTGCCATGCCTTCTCATAGAAACCCTCTCCTCTGATGTGTAAAAGGGAATTTTACCACCCTAAAATGAGGATAAAATTGTGAAAACATGCCCTGCCAGAAGAGAATGACGGAAGAGAAACAAGCCCGCTGCCAACTCTGTCCTGTTAGTGGACAGAGCAGTGTCTACTCCCAGCACAGGATGGCAGGGGCAATGGTGGGTGCAGACCGTGGCCACCACTGCCACCCACCACTGGGCTGGAGAGATGTGACTCAGGGCAGAGGGCCCATGGGGAGGTGCTTGCAAGCACCATTAATGTGTGAATGCCATCTATCACCTGCGTGTCCACTCCCAAGCTCAGCTCCTTCCACGTGCCCGCGGCACATTAGCAGAACATGAGGTGGTTGAATGGAGGAGCAACAGTCATGACCACCAGAGTCGGCATCACCTCCTCCTTTGACCAGAGGAGGTATGATGGATCCCAGATGTGGATCTACCTTGGGTTTATAGGCAAAGTCATTTGCCTAGAAGAATAAATGCCCACAGAGTTATCTACAATACGCTTCACCACCATGTTAGCTAACGGATGATCGATTATTTCTATTTATGACAAAATCATAAATTCTTTACTACAGAAACCCGTTGTGTCTTCATCAAGATTATTGATTATCTTGCAGCTTGCTAACAACTATTCTTAGGAGATCCCCCTCCCTTCAGTCCGGCCTGACTCCAGCACAAATCTCCCAGAAACAGATTATTTGTGCGTGCCGTATGTGCATGTGCACGTGCGAGGCTTTGAAAGACCCTGCTTGCACTTGAAAAATATTTGCCTGGAAACCGAACTAGTGATAAAGCTGCCTGTGCTCGCTATCAGCCAGGAGCATGAAGCAGATGTCTGCTCCATAACACTGAAATACTCAGGTCCAATAGCATAATCCAGCCATGCTGGATTTACCCAACATTTTTATCTTCCTTGCTGTTTTTCCCCCCTCCTCTGTGTAAGATAAGAGGGACACTAAAATAAATAAATAAATAAATGCACAAATAGCCTTGTTAGTAGATATTGGGTGGGTTTTATCATTATTATTTATTTCTTTATAGCTGATTAATTCTTATCGGTGATGCCAGTTGTCAGCAAGACAAATGTGACACCCCATTAACACCTAATTCCCCAGGAAAGCTGCGCAGATGAATTCTGTTGTTCCGGTGAGGCACGTGTTTGGTTTGGCTCAGGTCCCCGAGGTCCTGGCTATCTTGCTTCCCCAGGAGCACTCCAAAGCAGGGACGCCGAGGAACCAGCCCAGACTCCCCTTCCTCCTCTCCCTGCCTGTTTTCCTTCGAGAAGGGAGAAGCCCGCGTTGAAATCTGCCTGCTCTTGGACAGCAAACGGGGCTGTGAGAGCACGTTTTCTGTGCTGTGGCATCTCTGAGCAAGGGCTTTGCAGAAGCGACAGAGGACGTGAGGGACTGAGCTCTGACAAAGCCTGACGGAGGCTGGCTGAAGCCCAGCCCAAAATCTGCACTCGGCTGAATTTCAGCCAGAGCTTCCCACCAAAGCTGTGTCCTCCTGATTGAATTTCGGGTGTTAGTCCAGCCCAAAAGGGCTTCTGAGGACCAGGAGTGCTAGAGAAAAGGGGAGGACAGATGCTGCCGCAGCACTCGGTGCTTCCCATAAGTCCTGCTCCGCCTTTCCGAGCTCTGGGCTAAGTCATTTTTAAGTCATTTCTCCCCGCAGCCCCTCTGAGGAGAGGGAATGGTGCTCTTAAGCACCTATCCAGAGAGGGAGAGAATATTCGGCATACGGCATGGAGGATTTTTTTCAAACCAGCCCCTCTCCGGGCTATCTGCTCCTGTCTTACAGAGGGACAAAGTGGTGGCTGCTGGTAAGGTCAGCCCAGTGTCCAAGGACAGAGTGTGAAGGGAAGAAGCAGATGGGAACAAAAAAGGACATTTTTTTAATTAAATACCTGTGTTTCTGAAACGTTTACACCCAGCCAGATTGATCTGTTTTCCTATTGCCATCATGACAGTGCTGTAAAGCCCCAAGTCTGTACGAGCATCGTGTCACACATTCCTGTCTCAGCAGAAACCTGACCATCTGCTTCCAGCCCAGATCAGAGGACACGGCTGCTCCCAGTCAGGCTGGAGCACTGGAGAAGTCTGGGATTGGGGAACATGAAGCCATACGGTGACAAGGTTGGAGTGGGCAAGGGTTCACACCCCAAATACTGGGATCGGCACCATCAGATCTTCAACGAGTAGGGAGATGGGGCTGTGATTGCAAGGGAGGGTCTCGGACTCTTCCCCAGGCTATGTCCAAGGGGGGACACTGAGCTCAGCAGGGCACACCATCAGCCCCCACTCCACATTTGTCTGGGTCTGGGCAGTGGACCAGGTCCTGCAAAGGGCAGCTCGCGCAGAGCACCCATGCTATGCCTCACACCGCCTGCTCCTGCCAGGACTGCTCTCTGCTGTCTCCCCACCCTCTTGGAGGGTGCTAGGAGGACACCGATGGATGGTGCCAGGCTGTCCTGCTAGACAGATGGCCGTTATGGAAACTGCAGCAGAGAAAGCTCAAGGACTTTGTGCCTTTCGAGCAGATTTGGTCTGGCTGCGCTCTAATTTCAGGCAGCTGCTTCCAGGCACATGCTTGCCCAAGCACAGGCAAACAGAATCGGAGCACGGAGGGGCTCCAGGCTTGACCGACAGCCTAGCAGGAACATCTGACCTTCCAGGGCACCTGGTCCTGGCTGGGGGTCCCACTTTGGGGCTGTACCACAAGACTTCCCTCCTCACAGTCCTTCCATGAGGAACCTGACAGCCCTGGAGGTAACTGAGAGCAATGGACTCTTATGGTCTGCTGGCCTTTAGGAACCTGGGCGTGAAGTACCGTCTCAAAACCTCATTGCAAATCCCATCCTATGCATGGGGATGTTGGGCTGGCATGGACCTCAAACTAGTCTGTAAGTATTATTTTTCTAATTCCCTATATGAGAATGCGTACCTCATTCCCTTAGCCAGGTCTGAAGATCCCAAAGTCCATAACTCAGCATGTTTACACATGTTCCTACCACCCATCAAATCCAAAAATTAGGTTTTGAATTACACACTCACTTTATGCCGTGCTGAATCAGTCCTATTTCTTATGCTTCCACTTCTCTGAATCTCTAATTAGAAGACAAATATTCATCTTCTTCACCTAGTTGCTGTGAAGCTTAACACCTTCATGTTTGTTTGCAAAGTGCTTTCAGACGCTTGCTTGAAATGTGTTGTTCAGCATAATCTGTGTTATGATTCTTCCATCCAGAGCCTTACAGATGGCGGTTAGAAATGAGATTTCTCGCAGTACAACATAAGCATTGCCATAGCACAGAGCTCCTCTGCTGCTGCTCTATGCTGCGATACCACCAATGCTGCTGGTAAGCTCTATCTTGAGACAACTTGGGGGCCAAATTTTCATCCTGACCCCCAATGGCATGGGGCAGCCTCCCGTCTTTTCCACAGCCTGCTGTGGAAGTGGGCTGCTTTGCTTCAATGCCTCCTCCTACCTCCACGCTACCGGGGATGTGCCCGTCCTCATCATCCGGCTGAGAGCGCTGGTGGATGAAAGTGCTGCTGGGCAAAGGCTTGGGACGATGCTGCCTTCGAAGGAGGCAGGGAGTCCTCATGGGTAGGGCATCTGCAGACTCAGCTCCTTTCTTCCTGCTTTCCTTTGGCCTTTCTGTGGCTCAAGGAAAGAAGTTATGATGCTTCCCTCCGTTGGGGTAACACCTTGGAAACTCTAAAAAAAAAAAAAAAGAATTAAAAAGAAGTATTGCTGCAAACCCTTGTTGACACACTGCTCACAGGAGGCATCCGTTTAAGCCACTTGCAAGTCAACAGGACTTGGGCTCCTCGGGTGTCCAGCCACCGTGCCAAGGCAGCGCAGCAGCCAAGTGGGACTCACGGCCGGGGGGAAGCTGATCCAGGGAAGGGGAAGCAATGGGAGAGACTTCCTACGTCCTGCTCTCGGCAGTGCAAGGAGAGCCAGGCAAATGTGTGCTGTCTGAAGATTTTGTGAGTGACTTGTGCGTCATGGGGTGAGTTTTAAAAAGCCTTGGGCACAGCGGTTATTGCCTTTATTGGCCTGAGGAAATCAGGTTCAGGACAGAGGTAGCCTGAACTGGTGAAAGGAAGGGAACAGTGATTCACAGACAACTTAAGCAGGAGGAGCTTTCATTTTCATTGGAAACATGTCAACATTTTGGCACAACGTCCTGCTTGAAAACAAATAAAATGTCAACCGAAAGCCAAGGACTTTTTGTTTTCCCGATGAAATATTGAAATTTGCAGCAGGAAGCAGGCAGATCTCATGGAAAAAAAAAAAAATAAAAAACCACTCTGTCAAAAGCTTAACAAATTCCAGCCTTGGCAGGGAAACCTCCTGACCACAGTCCCCTCTCCAAAAGCCAGTCCCATAAACCACGTCTCCCGCTCGCCGCGGTGCTGGCCGGCCGCAGAGGTGCGGCTCCCCGGAGGAGGGTGCCGGGAGCTGGATCCCGTGGGCACGAGCTCTCTCAGCAGAAAAAGCGTCGCGGCAGCTCCACGGATGTGTCGCAGCAGGCAGGAGAGGGCCTGTGGGCAAACCTTGTAAGAGGTTGTAAGTCGTATGTCTTCAGGCTGACTGTTCGTGTCTTTTTTTCCTCGGGGAAGAAAAGCCTGTTTGTTAAGAGAGCTCCTTCTAATTCTATTGAGACAAAAATTATGTTAAACTCCCAGGAACATCTATTTTGCTCCATCTTCAGCTGCTTGCTTTTTACCAGTTCTGTCTAATGGAATTACTGAGATACTTTTGAACAGCACAGAGCATTATCTTAACCTTTGCTCTCTTTTTGGAAATGATTTAGCGCAGTTCTCTTATCTGGACAGAATTAAAGGCATTACGATGTGTTTTTCCACTACTACCCGCTCCTCCCCACCCCCTCCAAAAATGCTACGTACTTTAAATCATTAGAACAAAAAAAAAAAAAAACCACCACAACTTTGATTTTCAAAGCAGAAGCTATTCCCAAGAAAAGCTGATTGGCAAAATATTGCCCTTTTGTGAAGGGGGGTTGGAAAGTTAATGAGCCTTCCACGGGCCGCTGGCAAAAAACGCGGAAGGAAACAAAAGCCGCTCATGGGGCAGGTCTGCTGGAAAGTCTTTGAAAAACGGCTTGAACTGCAGATTAACTCTGTTTGGTTTGTGTTCGGTATTGTCTCGCCTGCTTGCCGTGGGGGCTGATGAGGCCTTTGCTGAATGCACGGAGCTATTTGCTTAGCTGTGCTGTTGTTTCTCTAAGTCCTTCCACTTAAATGCCTCTGTTCGTAACTTTTCACGGAGCGGGTTTTTGCTGCGTGGCGGCAGCGCGGTCGGCACGGCTGTGGAGGCACTGTTGCCTCATGAATAAAGCACTAGGTTCAGGCAGAATTTAAGATATGTACCTCTTCCCTTTCCTGTTCGCCTCCCTTATCTGCTGGATCAGCTCTGTTGTTGCACGGGACTTCCATTCTGAAATGCAACGTTCCCTGGTGCCGGAGAGCCACAGAGGCTTCTGCAAGCGTTGCCCACCTCTTCTCGCCGCGGGCTCATGAAGCTGCCTGGAAGCCTTTGCTTTCCAGAGGTTAAAAGACCTCTCTGCTCTTCGCCCCAGCCCGCAGAGCGATCCCGGACGCACCAGTTCGCTTTTCTCCTTTGCTTTTCCCACACCAGCTGTTGACTTTCTAGTTGGGAAACGCGGTGCTCGGGGCTGTCGCTTGCCGCTTCCACCGTCTCCCGTGGCCGGAGCAGAGCACGAGGGGGTTTTTCGTCGCGTGAGGCAGCTCTAAGGAGGACGTGGCCATGGGAAGATGCCTGGGGACTCGGGCACGGCCGGCGAGGGGCTGCAGAGCATCCCTCCGGCCGGGGCAGCCTCGAGCCCATACCTGCAACGGCACCGTGGGGACCCCGCTGGGATGCTCGGGGAGACGCGGGGTGTCGGAGCCCCCCGCGCAGCTCCCAGACAGCTCCTCTCATGCCAGGCTGTGATGTCCTCCCAGACCAAGGGTGGGCTGCATTCATGGGTCACTGCACACCCCCCTGAAGCCTTGGGAGCCAGCTTGGGCTCAGCTCGCAGCAAAACAGATTTAGTGTAAATTGAGGCTTTGTCTCCCACGCCAGGAAAGCTCCCGGCAGCTCCACGGAGCACCCCACGACCTGCCCTCCACCCCTCTCAGAAAAACCCTTCTGGCTGGCAGCAGAGCCTGGCACCACCAGGACAAGAAGTAGAGCTTCTCTTCCAGCTGGAAAAACGCAACCAAGAGTTAATCCCACGCATTTACCAAACATTTGCAGGATGAGACTTACAGGGAGGGGTTGACTACGAGTATCCTGTACCCACAGCCCATCAGGTACCCATTGCTTCGTCCCAAGTCCTCGTCCCCCCCATCTGCTCCCCCGGACCTCACAGTTCCTTGCAGGGAGCATCATTCCTGGGCATTTTTGTACAACGCTTAGCACAGAGGGGAATTGCAGTCAGTTTTGGGGGAGTCACCACAATTTATTCAATACATACTAACGCAGGGAGGGTTGCTGCTGCGGTCTGATTTCACCTTGAGAGCCGACCCAGGCAGCGCTGCCGTGGCCGGGTCAGCAACGCTCACGTGCAAAATGCGTGTGAAAATGGGCAGGAGAGTTAAATACCAGATGTCAGGAGATGCCTGATGGAGTCGTTAGTGAAAGCAGTGAAGTGCGCAGCGCTTGGGGGAATTAATGAAATCGTTCAGCCCTAACGCCAGGAAGAGGGGAAGAGGGACGGCGCCCGGGAAGGGATGATGTGAGATTTGGAAAGAAATGAGGAGTCAATGAGGTGGAGAAGTGCGGAGAGGCCACGGCGGAGGTTTCTGCTCTAATAGCAAGAACGTGTGGTGGGAGAAGGGGCCAGGACCCAGCCACAGCCCAGGGGATGCGAGGGGTGATTTGAAACGCCATGACCTGAAACCGAGAGCTGAAACGCAGCCTCTCCTCGGGCCGGTGGGGCAGGAAGGAGATGCCGCTGGGGCATTGCACAGAAGCACAACTTCAGAGAAGTTAAAGAAAAGAAAAAAAAGCCATATTCAGAGCAAGCAGGACCCGCTGCATTCAGTTATTAAATCTGCTTCAACTAGGAATGACTGACCGAGGCTTCTGCGCAGGTCGTGAATTATTGGGTTTTTTAAAGAAGGCATCGTCGCGTGCACACAAAACCAGCAAGAAAAGTTTGAAGCTTTTTCCTAGAACAACCCCAGCAATTTGAATGATGACAGAAAGACAAAGGGCACAAATCCAGGTGGTAAATCAGTCCAGAAAGAGCAGCAGAGGGCCACAGACCTGTTCTCTTCCCCCATTAAGCACTTTTATAGCCCAGGCTGGGGGCAGATGAATTTGCATTTCAACTTTCCTTCCCCCTCCAATGTGGCACTTTCTACCTTATGCTTCTTTGAATCAGGAGATGCAGAATTGCCAAAGGAAAATAAAATAAAATGTCATCTTTTTTATTTAATATTTAACTGCTGCTTAGACTTCTCCAAGAAAAGACCCTGATATTACTGTTTGGATTGAATTATGATGACTCCGCCTGAAAGTTATATATTGCTGGTGCTCCATTATTCATTAATCGTAGCTTTTCCTGTCAAGATCAACATGTACTTCTCAGCTGGTGCCTTGACTGCGTAATGCCTCAGATAGGGAGGGAATGTAAAAAAGATGCCTGTTAATTGTTTGGGGATTTCAGACATGGCTTTTAAAATGTCAGTGACGGTTCCTGAAAGATGGCATCCTTTTTCCTATGAGCTCTGGATTGCCAACAGATGTTAACAGCTCCTGGCTCCACCCAAGACTTTATCAGCTATGGAGAAACTAAACAATATCAGGATACAGGCAGTGAGGTCTGCTTGTAAATTCATTCCTGGGGAGCGGAAAAAAAAAAATAAAGGGGGATTCGGTGCAGCCTGCAGCACCACTCATTGTGCCAAGGTTGAAAAAGATGTTGGGCTTTCAAAGAGTGATGAAGCTGCCATCACATGGGGAAGTTTAGGGGGAAGGAAATAAATTTAGAGCATTTTCTGGGCTGCTTTGTCCTGCTGCAGCTCTAGGGTGAGCACTCCTGGGTCAGTCCTACCTCTCCGACAGACCTCACCTGGGTGAGCCACGTGGCATCTCTGCGGTTCGGCTCCTGCACTGGGGATGAAGGTGTTGGAGATCAGACAGCAGACGTGCTCTGCAGGAAGAGATGCTCCATCCTGTAAATCTTGGACTCATTCTCTTGCATTTTTCCACCAAAATTACTGCTATTTCATTCCCTAATCAGCTCTTCAGGATACAGATTTCTCATCGAACCTTAACTTCCCAGCTTTGGACAAGTCTGGTTTCCAGTGTGAAACTATCAGCACAACTGACACCAGTGTTCAACGGGGAAGAGGATGGAGGAGAGCAGGGTGAACGTCCCTGTGGTCAGAGCAGCTCACGGTGTCACCTGTGCAGCTGGGGTTGGAGGCTGGAGCAGGATCCCAGCGCTTCCCACACAATCTGTCTCTGGGCAGCACGCCAGTGTCTGTGTGTCTGTCAAGACATGTCATGAGTTGAGAGCTGCTCAGAGGAGATATCCCACCTACCAGCCCTACTCTAAGCTGCTGACCACGGTGTCTGCATTTTGAGAAATATTTTCTTCTGCTTTCTGCAAGCAGAGCACGCTTCAAGACATAAGGTGGTGCAGCCAAGAAGGGAAAACTAAGGCTTTTAGCAGAGCTTGAGCGAGTTAACAACTTGTACCGAGGGTGAAGAACATACGCCTGGGATAGTCCCCAAAAGCCACAACAGTGCGTGGGTCTGCAGCGTGCGGCATCCTCGGTGTGTGCACACACCAGTGCTCATCTGGGCTCGCACGGGGTGTTGTAGCTGTACATCAGCAGTGCCTGCCTGGGAGCCCGCTCACATGGCCGCGGTGCCGCGAGGCATGCGATCTGCTCTGCTCCGTCCTCTGCAGGCTGTGCTGTCCCTGCAGGCAGCAACAGGAGGGCAGAGCTTAGCTGTGCCCCCTCCCCGAAGGAAAACATAATGTCCCCAAATGTCTCTTGGACATCGAGGCTGTTTCTGCAGTCACTGAACATGTTTATTATAGGGCAGTCGCGAATCTAGTATTCAGTGGCAGCCCCGTGCTCCCCTCACTTGTCCTTCCCTTTAATGGGATACAGGCATAAATCATAGACCTGATACTGCACATGGGCTCTTACTATATTTTTTTTATAAAGAACATTTGCTCTGATTTATAGACCACTGGGTTTTGAATTAGTCTAGCTTGAAAACTGAATCAAATCTTTCCATCAAGTCTGTTTTTTTGCATTATAAATGGCTTAGCTGTTTAGTAATGGAATGCCAATCAGCCATTGCTTCTCTCCATAGGCAATGCTGAGAAGATCATTTCGGAACATAGACTCTGTGATTAACTGAAATGAACTGTAAAATTGTATTTTGTTTAAAGCTTTTTCTTTTGCTGGGAGATTCCTGAGTGGATTGTGGAGTCACCTCGCTGGTGGCGTGAAGGGGATTAAAGGAGGAGGGGGGCACTGGAAGATGCATGCCTGAACTGGCCACCTTATCTCTGCCAGAGTTCTCTCACGCGTAAAACAAGGATGATCGTTTCCTAAGTTGCAGGGATGTCTTAGCAGTTAGGACCAGATCTGAGATTTGGCCTACGAACTTGCACAGAAGGGTAATAGCTTTTTGCTTTCTTTAAGAGCAGACTGCTCTCCCTGCTTGGGGAAGGCGAGCCGTGCAGGCACAGCACTCCTGGCAC
>NW_010530085.1:18558-19119 GCF_000687285.1 Phaethon lepturus | reverse complement strand
GAATAATATCTGGGTATTCTATCAAAGGTTGAGAAGGTGTGTGGTGGTCCATGAGGTTGTATTGGATAGTGTGGTACCTGAACATGACAGAAATAGTATGGAATAACGGGTGGAAACTGTCCTGCTTTCAGCTAGGCTAGAGTTAATTTTCTTCACAGAAGCTAGCATGAGGCTATGTTTTGGATTTGGGATGAGAAAATGTAGATAGCGTGCTGATGTTTTGGGTTGTTGCTAAGTAGTCAAGGACAGTCCAGCTTCTCGTGCTGGGCTGCCAGCGAGCAGGCTGGGGATGCACGGGGAGCTGGGAGGGGACACAGCCGGGACAGCTGACCCAGGCTGGCCAAAGGGATATTCCATACCATATGACATCATGCTCGGTATATAAAGCTAGGGTGAAAAAGAAGGAAGGGTTGTGGGGACGTTGGGAGTGATGGCGTCTGTCTTCCCAAGACACCATTACGTGTGATGGAGCCCTGCTTCCCTGGAGATGGCTGAACCCCTGCCTGCCCATGGGGAGTGGTGAATGAATTCCTTGTTTTGCTTTTCTTGTGTGCGCAGCTT
>NW_010530085.1:17265-18548 GCF_000687285.1 Phaethon lepturus | reverse complement strand
ATTAAACTGCCTTTATCTCAACCCACGAGTTTTCTCACTTTTACTCTTCTGATTCTCTCCCTGTCCCACCGTGGGGGAGTGAGTGAGCGGCTACGTGGTCCTCAGTTGCCGGCTGGAGTTAAACCATGACATACCTTCACTTGGATTTCAATGAATTCCACTGGTTGAACCAAAATGATGCTCCATTTACCACACCAAAAATATCTGAAAATAGCAATTAATAGTTCTCCATGTGTTTTGTTATACAGCACTAAATGTGCAATAAGACACCATTGGTCCTCTCTGACCAGGGCCTCTCTACCTCTGGTCGCCTTTCACTGAGGTGTATGAAATAAGAAGGAAAAATCCACTTTAAAATAGGCAGAGAATTTTTTGTTTCAAAACTTGTCCAACTCTTCTCAGCCACTGCATCAAACCATACTAAATCCAGCAGAGTGTCTGTCTCTGCGCAGTGCTCTACACAAATGTTACTTGACCTAGAAAATTACTGCTCACAAGGAAAAGAAGAACCCTTTCAATATTTTTATGATAAGTCATGGAGGCCAACTATACAGGGAACTGTAAATAAACATTACTTCAAAGTGCACCTCTGGGCAGTTCTGTATAGTGCATCTGAAGCCATTCCAACATACATAGCTGTATAAAAAAGTCAAGATAGGGGAGGGAGTGTCTTTTATTACAGCTGGAAAAAATTAATATAACAGTTGTTCTAATCAAAGAGGTTAGTTACTTTTTCCTGCAAACTTTTTGTCTTTGAACTGCCATGGCTACAGAGCTACCACTCTTTCTGCATAAATAGTATTGTTAATAGAACTGATTTTACACACAGCACAAAGTACCTGAGCTGAAAAATAAACCAAAAGCAATGATCATGTACAGTAAAATGTGCACTTTAGAGCAAAGGTGAGAAAACCAATTGTTAGATTTTCTCACTGTTTTTTTGGTTTTTTTTTTTAACAAAATGAGATGACGAATTTCCTTACAAAAATAATGCCCTCTCCCTCCACATTACGTCTGGAAGTTCAAACATGTAGAAATAGCAGTAGAAAAATAGCTAAAGGAATCTGCAGGTTGAACTATTGATGTCAGTTACTTACTTCACAGAATAGATCCTTTTATGAATTTTACCCATGATCAAGTTGAATCTCTTTGCTATAATCATGCACCATCTCTTTCTGAGGAAAGATCAACTCATAACTGCTTTTCTTAACTTTATGTCAAGATATGATGAAGATAATTTTTTTTAAGTCTTTAAAGAAAACAGTTAGACACTGGGTCTCCAT
>NW_010530085.1:15773-17234 GCF_000687285.1 Phaethon lepturus | reverse complement strand
TGGGAGTCTCGTTGGGGGGGGGGGGGGGTTCTGCTCAAGTTAGGTGGCAACAACACTGTAACAGAAAACAAAAATATTCCCTTCTCCCACCTTCCTTTCTGAAGACCAAAACAATCACTCATTTACTAAATGACTGTAATATAGAGCTACACTTGGACTTGCATGTTAAACACCTGAATGAGAGTCAGCTTGCACAGGGTACGAATGATTCAGATATGAGTGATCTGACTACCATTGATGGGCATTAACAGCAGAGATTAGTCAGTCAGCTCTATGCGACTGTTCGGGTGGCAAAATGAGCAATAAGTGGCGTTGCATTGTCAAGCATTAGAGATTTTTGGAGGATGGGGGAGAAAGAGGGGAAAATTGCTGCTATCTGCAGTGCAATTTAACAGGTAGCAGCAACTTTGGAAGAATGAAAAAGCACTCAGAACCTCACCTATTTGCAATATTGGGTCAATTAGGTGATTAAAGAGTGAGCCCAGACCAAGGTGCTATTGGGGCAGTTCCTGCTTTTGACACAACATCCTGTGTAATTTTGCTCAGGACACCTGCAATGGCTTGAATTTGTATTTCTCCAGCTGAACTTTTTTGATAGCAATCACTAAATAATTAGTCAGAAATGTTGCTAATAGCAAGGAACATCTGTCCCTTTGAGAAGGGTGCTTAATGCAGTGAGTGTGGTCTGGACGTTCGAGATAAACTCACTCAGAACTCCTCAGTTAGTGGAAAAAACCCATTGACACAGGGCAATGCTGGCAGATCGCTGCTAGGCTGGCCTCTGGCACTAACACTTAACCGCTTCATACTTAACTTTGAAAAACATTTTTTGATATGGGAATTTTGCAATCAATGGCATCGTCCCCCGCCCCAGAAGTTTGCTCCAGTTTCTAATGTGAATCACTGTTGCTATACAAACCTATACTTTAGGTTTATCACTACCGTGTGAGAGGTTGTACTTGATGATCTTGAAGGTCTTTTCCAATCTCAATGATTCTGCAATTCTCTGTACTGGGCATAAGGGATTTGCCTATTCTGATACCTCCACCCCCACTATCGTACCTGCTTTGGGAACTGCATTGCCACTAGCAAATATGGGTAAAAATCACTTATTGTTCAGTGAAATTTCTCAGGGGGATGCTATGCCTGGCTGCTTTACACAGGCTCTGAAAAAGCATTTTGAAATTACACAGCAATAAAATGTCACAATCACCGCCACATTAGCTTGCACCTCGGGTCTATACACAGGGCCAAATCTAAGGGTATATCTACCAGGCGGTCCCTGAGCCATCAGGATGGCCAAAGCTGTCTGCTCTTAGCAGCAGCTTCTAAGAGCCCACAGTGGGATAACTGACTCTGTTTCCTCATCGTGAGGTTTTTGACAGGGGATCCGCGATGGAATGATATGGGACATTTTTCCAGATTTCTCAATAAATGACATACCGCCAAAAATACCGGCAC
>NW_010530085.1:0-15227 GCF_000687285.1 Phaethon lepturus | reverse complement strand
GTGGGCCCCGGGCGTCCGGCCCCCCCCGCGCTTCCCCAGCCGAAGGAGGCGGAGAGGCAGGGATGCGCCTTCCTCTGCGGGGCCGGGGAGGCGGGTCGCACGCTCGGGACCTGCTGGAAAACCCGCTGCAAGAGCAGGCAGGCGCCAGCCGCTCCCCCCCAAGGCCGGTGACGCTGTCATTCCCCGTCCCAAGGCCGGGGAAGTGTTAAGGCAGCATTTTCCAGCCCGGAGATCCGGCCCTCTGGAGACCAGGCAAATCTGCAGAGATGCAGGGTAGCGGAGCAGAAGAGCAGAGGGGTGAGAAGGAAGCTCTCCTGTAGTTCCCCGCTTTTGCATGGGCAGAGGTGGGGCTGGGGGCGAAGCAGCGGGTGGGGAGCAGCTGGCCACTGCCGCGCTCTGCCCGTCCCCTTGTCCTACCTCGGATGTCACGCTCCCACTTTTTTCTACTGTTCAGTACACTTCCAAATATTTGTTTTGTGAGTAACAACAGACATACAGTTATATTTATCTGCAGAGGTGATTACTTTAGAAGCCCAAACTGAGACCTGAAAACTTCAAAAGCTTTAATTTGCCCGTTTCTATAGATAACCATTTTCAAAGAAATTACTTCCTTTAAAGAGACAATTTCCTTGTGACAATAATGCTGTCATGTAGTAGGGCACGTAGTTTTACAACTCAGGCACAAGTTGTAGCATTTCTTGTACTGCTCAAACCAAAATACATTCATAGTTTTTAAGAAGGAAGAAGCCAATTTCTCGTCTAACCCATTGTTCCGTATAGCACAGATCACGTAACTTCATCCTTAGTAACCTGTAATCCTTGAAGTATGTGCTTAGGAAGATGAGCATTTTCCACACATTTAAAAAAAAAGCATAATTCATTAGGTCACATGTGAGATGGGGCCATCAAACGATGGGTTTAGCCTCTACCTGTAACTAATCAGCTGTCTCCCAGCTGATGAGATAAAGCTAACAAGCAGCTTACTTAAGGGAGGGAGCCTGCTAAAGCTGAAGACACTAGGTCAGGTTGAGGATAAGGCTCTGTTATGCAAAACTGGGTGTTCTGCTTGCTATCTAGGTGATGGGAGAGAGCTGGAAGGGGTTGGGTGGTAAGATGTGGCTTACCTATTTTACCTGCCTTTGAGTTATGCTTGTGATTGATTTAGTCCCTTTAGGAGGAGGCTCAGAAGGCATGGCCTGTATTCAGTTTAGCTAGCTTGTCTGCCAGCCAGCTAAAGGGAAACAGAGGACGGAGGAGAAGCTTGCTGAGTGGAAAATGTTCGGCTGATGCAAAGGTTATTTTACTACAGCAATCCTTGGTAACTGATGTGAGAGCGGTGACTGTGGTATGTGTTCATTGTCTTTTAACAGCAATTGTTGTGATTTCATAGAGTATTTTATCTATATTTTTGTCCTTGAACTATGTTGTGACTGTAAACTCTAATAAGGAATGTGGAGGCTTTAGCACCATGCAATGCAGAGCTCTGTATAGGATGGGCAATGCCTAAAACTAGGCAGTGTGTTAACTTCTTCTGTAGGAGTTCTTCTAATTCACTTGTGAAAGCATCTGTACCATCAGGGGTTTCAAATCTTGCTAGAGCTTCCCTTAAAGCCTTGCAGTACCAGGTGCTGTACACAAATTGGTTTGGTAGCTCCCTCCAACCAAGTTCTTGCCATCTGTCATTGCAGCGCTCGAGCGGGTCTCTTAATCTGGCAGTATGAATGCTCAAATCTATAGAGAGAGGCTTCTGCAGACATGCTCTCCCCCTTTGTAGTTCAGGCAAAGATCCAAAAATACAAAATAAAAATCTGAGTATCCAGGGTGCAGATCAGGCAGAACTTAAAAGGCACCAAAAGCACTCTGGCATCTTGTATTTGCCGTCAAAACCCTTCTGTGGTGTGTGTGGGGTTTAGTCCGGGGAGTCTCTTCCAGCTCAAGGCTGAACAACGCCTGGAGGCCGGCTCCCCCCGAAGCCCTGCCTGCACTACACTAGGTGGCACTGCGTAATTCTCGCGTTTTCCTCTTGCCTCGTCTCTGCCCGCTCCCTGCATCTGGAGCATCCTATAGCTGCGACTTCGTCCGGCTTTAACCAATGCTCTGTGGTCGCTGGTGATGGGGTCGCCGGCAGGGAGGTATTCGGAGCAGTCACCTAACAGGGCAGTGGTGATGGTCCTCAACAACTTCTGCGAAGTTCATCTCTTTACCCTAGTAAACGGGCAAAGCAGAGCTTTTTGGAGATTGCACACTTTAAACGATGACTGCATTTTGATGTTATCTTTTACTCTTGTTAGTATCCCCCGTCTCTGTTCTCTCATGACTGGAATAAAAGGCAGTGATGGAACTGCTGCAGATGTCAGTCATTTTACAAAGGAAGAAATCTGAGTGATAATACAGCTGTTAGATGCTGATCAATAAATGTGGGGGAAGGACAAGCTATGGAGTAACAAATCTCTTTGCTCTCATCAATAGCCTATAGATCTGACAGTAAACAACTGGGTTTCTGCTTTTGGTGTTCAGCTAATTTTGAAGTTTAATTTTTGCAAGCAAGTTCTGATGAAAATGTAGGGATTCTGTTGAGCAATTCTACATTGTGCCCTTCACTCACTAATAAATTGCTGAATATGTCGAAAATGTGAACGCACAGAGTCCCACTAGTATTTTATGTACTTCTGGAAATATGGTGTATGCTTATAAAGGTCATACATCTAATTTCATTAGTAGTGTGTAGCTTTTGCATAACTTTAAAATGTATTGTAGAACTAGTTACTCATTCAAGTACTGATCCTCTCCAAAAGTAGGGATCATGAAGTGCTCTTAACTCAAGTTAGATACTTTGAAATCAGCTGGGCCTGCAATACTTTAAAAAAAGAATAAGGTTGTGTTGGAACACCATGAATATTTCTGAAGGTGGGTGGAGTTCTGGAAGAGGAAAAATGGGATAGCGTTCTCAGGGGAAAAAAAAGGAAAAGCAGAGGGTTGTGGTAGGTGTAGTTGCCCAGCCTGATGCCAGCTCTCAGAAAGAGCACACATAAAAAGACTGGTAAGTAATAGGGGGAATCACAAAGAAATAAGTAACAGGCTATGCTGGTTCCTTGTAAGGTGGCCTGACACATCCATTTCCTCCAACACTGAAACAGGCCTTTAGCTGGGGTGAAGTGTGAGAGACATCTTGGCTGTTTTAATGCTGATCTGTTTGGTCTCTGGCTTAGGCAATGGAAGTGGGAGTTAAACCTGAAGATGACTCAAGGTGGGAGGGACTGCAAGTGCACACAAGGGTTATTTGGAATTTAAAAGATCTGGAAAAAATTGATCAAAAATACTGGGTGAGATTCAATAAAGATAAATAAGATGCAATACATTTGTTAGTTAATTATTCCTCCCCAATAGAGGATAAAAAAGTGGTCAGGTAGCATTTTTCTTCAGCAGAAGGTCTTGGCAGTTCACTAAACATAAATCATAACTGTGCTGTTGCCAACACTCCCCCTAAATCTCATAAGAGTGGGAGATACAGAAAGAAATATAGATTGCAAGACACGGAAAGATTCTTTTTCCACCCATCATTGATGAAGCCTCGGCTGGAGCACTGTGGCTGGCTTTGGATATTCTGCTTTAAGAGCAATGTGGCACACCTGGAGAGCATCCAGAGGAGAATAACATGTTCACCTTAGTAAAGAACAATTTTGGTTTTAAAGTTATTTAGATTAAGAAAGAAAAATCTGGGAGTGGGAGAAAAGGAATGATCACAATTTTCAAGTACATAGAGAACATTTCAGAGAGGAAGGGGCTATTTCTTCAAATATGGTGGATGAGCAATGGCTTTAGATGGGTGCAAGGAAGGTTGGTGTGAGTAAAAACTCGCAAGTACAGTTGATCCTGCCTTGAATCAGTGAGAGGGAGTAGGTAGTCTTTCTGTGCTGTTTATCTATTATGATATTTAATAGTAATAAATACTGACAATTTCATTTAAAAGATACAGCTGTGCAACTCCAGATCCTGTATTTGGTAAACTGATGAGGTTGATGCTCTGTTTTGAAGACCCAAGCCTTGAATTTTATTAGTGTCCAAACAGTGGTCTCTTTTTTTTTTGTTGTTGTTGTCTCCTTAAACTAGCTACTCCCTTCTAGCTACTTAAAAGCATAATTTTGAGAGCTGCTCATACAGTCAAAAATTTTGTAGAGTATTTTCTACATGAAGCCCTTAATACTTTTAACTTCCTGTGAATTCTATTATTTATTTGGATGTTGTTCATGCTTTCTAACTTTATTTTTCTGGCCACAAAGCTGTCAATAAACACCTATTTGAAAACAGTATGGTTTGATTTTATTTTTTACCCCCTTTCTCTCTTCCCCTATTAATTTCCAATTTTTTTTTTTGGAGAAAGAGTAAACTCAAAATTCAAAAGTCAGCTAACAAAACAAGTTGTTTGTTTTAAATGACAAAGCCATAAAGTACGAAGCTAGCTACCGTGATAAAGGAGGACACTCCACCGCATGGAGACAGCACCAGCCCCATACTGCAGACCTTTCTTCCATGCTTCCTGACAATTAGAAGGGGGAGAAGAATTAAATCAGGATATCAGAAGTGTCCCCTAAAGGAGGTCAACTACCGATGTGAGAGGGGACTGCTACCTTACTTAAAAAAAAAAAGTTCAGCCTCAGTTGTGACCTGTATCTCATTTCTGTGCTGGCTGTTAAGAGAGCGTGCCAAGAGGATAGTGGTCTTGGCTGGACATGTTCACAAACCCAAAAGTACGCTCTAAATGAAAACCAGGCATAACAAATGCTTTTCAGGCACTCGCTGCCAGTGGCTGCTCGTTTCCTAAAGTCCTTCCTCCAAATGTGGCGTTGGACACAAATGGTTGGCATGCACACACGTAAGAGGTCTGAGTGCAGATAGTTTTGGTGGTCTTAATGGTGCTTTTTTTTTTTCCAGTTTGCTTGTGGATGCGGAGGAGGGAGGCGGATCACGTAACGAGAGTCTTACGTTTGCTAACTGTGGAAACAGCATTCTCCTTAATGTTTTCTTCCTTTCAGAAGCTTATATTTGCTATTTTAAGTGTCTCAGCAGCTTGCACAGGATAAAAAAAAATGACATATGTAAAAACCAGCCTGGGCTGTGCTACATCGGCTTGAGAAGCAGACGCTGCCACGTGGGAGCTGCCGCCAAGCCCAGCAGTGGGGTGGCCTGGGGGATCGCTCATCCCCAAGCCCTCTTTGCACACAGCAGGCAACGTGCTCGGGACTGGCTTCCTCACTGGGTGTTTTCTTCCTAAAGGAAAAAGCTTCAGACCTGGGTAACGTTTCTGCCAGTACCGGTTGTGCAACAAAACCTACATAATTCCAGTGAACAAGTGGGAAATAAATTCACCGTTCCGCAATTCACTGGGACCATGTCCCAGCGTGTTGCAATTTGGTGGGTGGTGGGTTAGCTTTTGTTAGCAGCGTCTCTGGCTGTGCAGACTACAAGCGGTCTGCTCTGAAGGGACAAAAACATACATTTGTCCGGGGCGAATGACAAATCAAATTAATGAAGACACTAGTAATGCGGTTTCAACGGCTAATATGCTCACATGTTACTTCCATGCGCATTGCATATAGGTACAGTATCTCCAGGAAACTCCATATAGTAGAAAAAGGTGACTTGCTGAAAATGATATTTGGTGAACTGAAGCTGATAACGTAGTGCTGGCTATCGAGGCTCTTGCTCCTCATCACGACGTGCGGCAACTTTAACCGAACGTGGCAGTTTTGTGAGGGTAGGAGGGGGTACAGTCGGGGCTGTTTGTGGACCAGACCTTCCCCAGTCACACTTCATGTTCACATCGCAAATGGCACGGAACTGCTCAAACCTTTCTGGAGTTGCAATCACTGGATTCCTCCTGGGCAATTGGTGTATTAGTGGTGCCGAAGTGGTTCCTGTTTTGTGAAATGGAGGCGAGAGGAGGAAGGATGCTGCCTGTGAACTGTAACACACTTTGCGGATGTCCCTATGAACTTCTCAAAGGCCTGAGTCTGATTTCTATAGCAGCCTGAGAGGTAGGTAAATGCTTATTTCACAGGCAGGGAAATTAGGGTTATTAATAGAAGTAACCTCTCCAGTCCTTCTACTAATCCATCAGAACTACAACTAGCATCCAGAGCGTTCCAATTCTCAACTTGTTTTTTAGCTTCAATTTTCATACCTGTTTTAAAAATATTTACATCTCTACGGTCCCCTTGGGAACCTTGGACCAAGAGTTCCATGTGACTAGAAAAATAAAGGTGAAGCAAAACACTGAGAAACATGAGTCTTGGAGGTTTCAAACATGATTCATTTTAATATTTTGAAATGTTATAAAATGGGTCCAAAAATGAATAACAGCTTTCTAGTTTCCTGTAGCCAAAAAACCCCAAAAATAGAGACCTAATCATAAAATCAAAGTTCCACACCTAATGGCCAATATGTATGTCACAATTTAACCCCACCCAGCAACTTAGCACCACGCAGACACTCGCTCACTTCTCCCCAGCGGAATAGGCGAGAGAATGGGAAGGGTAAAAGTGAGAAAACTCATGGGTTGAGATAAAGACAATTTAATAGGGAAAACAAAAGCCGCGCATGCAAGCAAAGCAAGCAAGGCATTCATTCACCACTTCCCATGGGCAGGTAGGTGTTCAGTCATCTCCAGGAAAACAGGGCTCCATCATGCATAACGGTTACTTGGGAAGACAGACACCATCACTCTGAACATCTCCCACTTCTTTCTTTTTCACCCCAGCTTTATATACTGAGCATGACATCATATGGTATGGAATATCCCTTTGGCCAGTTTGGGTCATCTGTCCTGGTTGTGTCTCCTTTCAGCCTCCCGTGCACCCCCAGCCTGCTCGCTGGTGGGGTGGTGTGAGAAGCAGAAAAGGCCTTGACCCTGTGTAAGCACTGCTCAGCAACAACTGAAAACATCAGTATGTTATCAAGGTTATGTTCATCCCAAATCCAAAACATAGCCCCATACTAGCTATGGTGAAGAAAATTAACTCTATCCCAGCCAAAACCAGCACAATGTATTTAAGGCCTTACCAAGAACCTTTTTCCTGTTGAACTGGCCTCAACCAAGCGTTTCTCACCAGCTGTCCTTTGCTTCATGTTAAGTACGCAACTCTCTGTGCTGAGCAGAAGTTGCACGTGCACACAAAACACCAGTTTGCTGAGCAAGTTGCAAACACCTCCATATATCTGCTGAGATAAATCTGAGCTATTAAGAAACACTTCACTGAAGCACCTAAACTGATGCAATACTTATCTGCACTAAAGTTATAAGGACTAAACTTTATGAAGCAAATGAAATTAAACAAAGAAGAAGGGCCTAATGTGAGATTTTTGTCTGCATTAGGTTTTCCAGCTACTGGTAAGTACAGTGCAATGCATATCTGCTAGACATAACTTTTTTTTCTGGTCTTCATAAATTATCCTATCAGAGAAACTCCTCCTCAAAAGCCAGTACCAGCCCGATTCACCATTGGTATCCCCAGCCTTAAGCTTCAAGGTGATGATTAAAGAAACCTTTAAGCATAAATGACTATCGACATGTCCACAAAGTTTTAAACCACATGGGTAAGGGCAATGAGAAATTTTATGCTGCTTTTGAACTTCCTGAATCAGTTTAAAACCTATGTGCACAGGAAAAAAAGCAAGGAAGAAAAAATGTTCTGCAGGGCATCTGACCAACTTGTGCTTGTGAAGCCCAGGAGAATCACCTGGCCCACAGAAAAGTCATTGACTGTGTGCAGATAGTTCTGGTTTAAAAAAGGATAGAAAATATCACAACCTGCAACCTGTCAAGGATGGCTCCAGAACAAGCTTCTTTTCATATAATAGCACAGGAATACTCTTCTTCAGGAAATCTTTGACCAGAGAAGCTTTTTTACAGGAACTCGAAAGCAACAGCACTTTCTACAAGCAGTATCCTACTATGCTGCAGCTTCTGCATGCTTGATTGTAGTGTGGGCAGGAACTCCTACCTGCAATAAACCAAAGGCCATAAATGTCCACCCATGAACTACAGTCATGATTTCACCTCTCCTTGGGGAATATTCCCTCTCAATACCAAATCATCAAAGTGAAATAGAAAACAACTTCATAGCTCTTGGCTCTTCTCTTAGCTAGGACTCAAGTAAGACCAGCTTAGGCCAGTTTGAGACTGGACTAAGCAGGCAAGAATAATTTAGTAGCAAATCTGGCATGGGTTACACTTCCAGAGTACCCCGAGTCCCTGTTGTGGCAATTCTCAGATGAGAGATCTTGTAGTCACTGTTCTCTGAGAAATGATGGTCTCGCACGGCAGTTACAGCAGGTAATTAATGCTACATAAACTTTTTTTAAAAGAACCTTGGAAAACAACAGTGTTCCCTAGGAATAGAGTGGCGAGGGAGTAAGTTTCAGTGCTGGCTTACCCCACTGCTGTGATTACTGTTATGGTGAAAATAATTGCCTGACGTACAGATAGGAATGGGTACTTCTCCTCATGGGTGGTAACCTGCTGGTATTCAGAAGAAGACTTCAGGAAGCAAATATTCTAGTCTTTCCTCTCCTCCACCACAGCTGGAAATACACATAGATTTATACCGCAGCAAATATGGAATTTTTAATACTTCAGCCTTTTATCCAAGACAGAAGTACCCTCTTATCCTTTTAATACTTCAGCCTTTTATCCAAGGATCTCAAAACACACCAGACTTAAACATCAAGTCTGTCTCCCAGATGTGACTTGAAACTTGTGACTTATCCACTATTTCAGAAATGGAAAAGCAGAAAAAGCATAGAAGGAGAAAAAAACTTGCCTGTCATCACTGCTTGAGCCAGTAGGACATTACAAAAGAGACCTCAAACACTACGAGACTCGCTTCCACTTGAAGCAGCACTTCATTTGTATGAAATGAATATAGTATATATTCAATAGTGTACATACAATAATATAAAGTTTATATATATACACAACAGTATAAAGTTTAACACCAAAGTGTTTTGTAGACTAACCCCTGGTATGAACTGTTACCCAATAAGGCTGCATTGCAAAAAATTACTGATGTTTAACTGCACCCCTTACCTTCTAGACAAGATTGAACACATGAAGAGATGAATAATCAGCCATGGCCCTTAGCTCCTTGTTCAAACAGTTTTCTGCAACATTACAAACATGCCTCGTTTTGGATTTGCCTGTCTTTGGCTTCCCTTGTTCCATCAGCCTCATTCCTTCCTTCTTCTGCCTTCTCAGCTAGGTTAAAGCCTTTCGGATTTGTGTTCCTCCTCTGCAAAGGTACTTTGCAGTGATACCAAGTCACTTCTCTGTCTTCTCTTTGCTAAGCTCAGCAGACTGAGTTCTCAAAGCTTCTCACTGCAGGCATTTCCTCCAGCCTTCAAAGCATTCGTCCAGGCCATCTTCGACACCTTTGCAGTTCTGGACTTTTCCTGTTTGTATTCTGCCTTTTTTTTTTTTAAAGCACCAGCAATAGAATGATGTGCACTATTCCAGTAATGGTGATGCCCCATTTAGGGGTGAAATCCTTTCTCCTCACCAGGTGGCAGTTCATACACAGTGCCCATCACCGAGGCAGGGCACTGGGGGCTTCGGCTACATTGCCTGTTTTTTAGGACCCTCACATCTTCTTCCACACTGTTGTTTCCTAAGATGTGACCGTCCATTCCGTAGGTATGGTCCCCACTCCTTTGCCCTGTGCATGTAACTTACAATTAGTTGCATTTTAATGCATATGGTGTGAAGAGTTTCAGAAAATCAAGTATCAATCTCTAACCCACTTCTAACCCAATGAAGAAAATTTAAAGCCTAGTTTTAAGAAATGAAAAGCATTCTCCAGTCAAGTTTATTAGCTGTAAATATCAAATAAACTATAATATCTCTCATTTTTTACTTTCAGGAAGTTGGATTTATATTCTTCAACTCAGAGATTAATATTCTAGTTTGCAATAAGGTTGGAGAAAACAGCAAGCAAATTACAGAATGAAGTGTTAAGGCACCAACTAAAAAGAGAAGAATATGCCTGAAGAGAATTAATGTTAATAAGTGAACTACAGACAATAAAATAATTACTGTTTCAGTACAAAAGGGTCTCTGTTAGAACTAAATCCCTTTGAGGAGGAAAGAGAAAAAAGGCTACATGCTGTAAGCAGGAAAGTAACCAGCAGCATAATCATTGCTGGAATGTGATCTTGATAACCTACCCTTACTTAGGAATCTTGTCCACATACGGAAAAGACATGACTGCAAATTAGTAAAACAATTATAGTCAAAGGCTATTTATACTTCAGGTTAAAACTCAGTGAAAATCTTTGCCTTCAGAGACCGTATGTGTACTGAATTCCAGGTAAAATTACCAATACAATTGGTCAAAACGACCTTTGTCTTCAGCAAACATGCATCTGATTGGTATCTGATAAATTTGAGCTGCCGGCTAGATCAATGGTTTTCTTGGTAAAGGCCAGAAAGCAGAGGAGAGCACTGCTTGCTAAGAAGGCGATGAACAACCTTGGGCAAAGCGCGGAGATCCCGCTGCTTCGTGGAAAGCTGAACAGTGAAGTCACTGCGCTCCCACACTCGGGCTTACCCCAGGGCTCTCAGCTAAACGGTGTGAGGAATAGCAGCCTGCCGCACGCATAAAGGCTCCCAGTAATCCAGGGAGTTGAAAGAAAAGGGGGGAAAAAGAAGACCCAGATCCTGCAAAGGCACACACCCATCCATAGCTGTGAATACATAACTTACCCATGGACTTTACAGGGTTGGCTGTTAGGTTTACCGGCAAGACCGGACCCTGACATGGTAAAGCCCCCGGGGTTGAAGGGAGCCATTTGGGTTCTGTCCACAAAAAGAGTCTCAGCACCTGGGCTGAGAGACTCTTAGGACACTAAAACAACTCAATTTTCTGTTCTGTACAATAAAACTACAAGTTAAATACTGCAAGCCTGCAACAAGCTACACTGTAGTCTCCCTGGCCTACGCTCGGTGCAGAGGCAATGCCACCCCATACAGCCTTCTTGGACAAGGGCTTGGTGCTCACTTCGTCAGTCGTGTGTGTCCCAGGTCAGAAAAGAAACCCTGACGAACCTCTTCCCCTGTAAGGAGAAGGGATAGTGTAGGACACAGAGCCGTCTTTGGTACGTCCCTGCCACCCTGCTCAGCCCCAGCCTGCTCTGCTGGGCATCAAGATTGAAGTAGCTGCACAGACCCTGGACCACCTGGGTCTGTGGTGGTGTGGAGAAAAATGCAAATTTCTCATCCTGAAAAAAATACTCATCCTCCAAGCCAATTGATAAAACTGGAGCAGTGGAAGCAGCTTTAACCCATAGAGAATTGATCCCAGTTAAATAAAAGGCTCTAGTAAAGTGGCTGCTGAGTCCACCACATTGCATATTGGTAAAAATAACTTGAGTTTCTTATCCTATCCGAGTGCCTTGGTTTTATGTCTCTGCTAATTCCATAGCCTGCAAATTCCCTGAACTAGAAATGTCCTAACAGGCTTTTCTGCCCATCATGAAATGCTCTTATTACCTCTACATGGGAAAGTAATTTGGTCTTCCGATTTTCAGCAGTGATTTCTGTGTGAAGCATGGTGACTCTTAGCAGAAACTGGCAGGGGTTTTTTTGTATGCTAAAAGTTAATCAGTGATTCCCTTCTTCAAGTCAGGATATATTATTCTTCTAGTTGTATTAATTATTTTTTTTCTAAACTAACACAAAAATATTTTAATATTTAATAATAATTGTACTAACTAGAAATATTTTGAGCTTGATTTTATGACTGAGACATAGTCCCACATAGTGGACTGCAAATAGAAATACTGTGGGTTGGGGCTCTGTACAGTATATGGAGCAGATCCTGCAGCCTGGTCATGGTACTCTGTGTTGTAATAATGCAAAGCAACTGTGAAGGGTGTTTAGCTAATCATAAGAGGAGTCTTCAGCCCTGGAGAACCTCTGGGAGATGTGAGACCACTGTCAGATTCACGCTAATCTGTACCCACTGCCTGCTGTGAGGCACTGCTGTGAAAATGCAGGTATTTCCAGTTTGCACCATAGCTGGTGTAACTGTAGTCATTTTAGGGCCGCGGGCAGATGGCATCGGCTGGACACGGGTCCACTAAAGGGCAGAAAGTGGAGGACTGAGACGGGTTCCGAGGGTACAAAACACTCTGGCCAGAGCCTCCTGCACTGCTTTTTCTTGACCGTCACAGAGACAGAGTCTCTGTTCAGGAAGTTAAATCCTTTCAGTTAATTTTGGTATTTGAAGCTGAACTCTATTTTCAGGTCAAGTTCACCTTTCACAAATGACATTCCACTGGAACCTTCCTGGGGATTCTGCTGGTGAACCAGGGCCCCAGGGATCAGTAACGTTCCCAGAACATCAGTTGCCCAAAGGCTCTGATCTAAAGCCTTTTTTTCAAGGTGGAACCAAGAGAAACCAGTGGAAACGTTTCGGCTGGAACAGAAATCAGAAGTCTCTTTTGCTAGAAGATGTTCAAAAGGAGCAGGATTGCTGGCACCCTGACAATTCCCACATCCCATCGACAGGAAAAGCACTATCAATGCAGACCTTCTTCTGGATCAGCTTCAGGCTCTTTCCCACCCTTCCACCCGCGCTGCTAACAGCAGCAGCAGCTGACGCGCCTAAGCCGCTGCTGCAGAAACATCCAGGTTTAAGGCAGAGCCGGCGTCACACGTTAGCAGGGAAAGCCAGGTCAGCGGCGCCCGCTTAATAAAGGCATTTCCTAGCAGCCTGCCTGCTGGATGTGCTGTAATTACCGCAGTAATTGCAGCAGGGCAGCAGCCTGGTGCAGCTCGGGCTGCCCCCGACAGCTCTGCTCCCCCGGCAGCGCGGGGCTGACGGCTCGGGCAGGAGAGCAGCCGAGCTGGAGGCAGCTTTCCTGGCAGCTCTCCGGTGCTCGCAGGGCTCTCACCCAGACCCTGCTGGTGCAGGCGAGCTTTCTGAACAACGTGTGAAAGCCCAGGGCAAGAGGCAAACAAATTTCTCTTCTCTTTGGGAGAAAACAGAATGCTGCGTGGTAATTAAATTTGCCAGGCGCTGCTGTAGCATGATGGTGCAGATGAGAGGATGCAGATATATATTCTAGGGCAGCCTACTTTCACATTGAAGGGGTATTTTTTACAAACAGTGGCATTAATGTGTCTGTCTTAGTTCTGCCTAGTCCAAAAGGTAGTATTTATGCAGCATAGCTTACAAGGTTGGGGTTTTTTTTACACTAAAAGAAGCATGTAGTTTTTAACACTAGTAGAAATACAAATACCACTTCTCTCCAGACCTGAAGTAGTGGAGATCTTGTTTTCCTAACTCAGAAAAAAATACAGAACAAAGCATACCTGAAGCAAATAGAAGGGCTATTGACTCCCACTTATTTTACAGGATTTCAATTCAGACCCCTTATGACTAGGTACCACTGATCTCAGTGGAAATTATTTGTCCCGAAGAGAGAGAGCTGTACAGACCCTGATTTTCCCATGATTATTCTCTTTAAATGCATTCCCTCATCTTCCCAGGGAGCGGAGGTGGACAGGGTCCAGAGGATGCCTTTGAACTCCTGGGTATTTTATTTGGTGTACTGCAGTATTGCATTACAACATGGCCACAAAGCTGCAGGTAGTTCATTTTAGATCATGCCTACAATCACCTAGGAAATCTCCTTTTATTGTTGTATGCTCAGATACCACCATGATGCAAGTCCCTGGGCTGATCAGCGCAAATAGCCAGTGAATACGTGTGTAACCTCTCCTGATTATCATGCAGCTGTACCATGCAGTAGCTTTCCTCCATTTACTTTGTCATTACCCGTTTAATGTTCCTCTGTCTCTCTCCTTTTAAAAAGGAAATCTTCTTGACCTCAATCAGTGTTTCTTCAAACTCCTTCCTCCCCTGCCTCTCTCGAGTTCATGCTTCTCCATCAGCCTTTAATGCTCATTCAATAGGGCGGGTTGTCCTTGATGACTTGCTGTCACTCTCCCACACCGTCTTCCTATGTTAGGACATCTTCTCTGTCAACATACCAAGCTAATCTTCAATACTGACATCTTATATTCAGCTGAGAGCAAGTATTTGCTTTCAGAAGGCAGCCAGAGATGCCAGGATGGTTACTGCCTTCCCATGATTTAATGCAACAAAGTTTTATGCTAGGCCTTGCTCTTTGACTTCTGATTTTCTGTTGTAAAAATGAATGTGTGACAAGAAGATGGAGGGGGGGAAGAGAGAGAGAGAGTTACCAGGCAATATCTGATTTGTTTGTTTCTTCCTGAGGCAGCATTTACTACTTGGGATCTCTCATACTTCCCGTATGTACCATAATGCAGCCATCGTGGGGAACAGCAGATACCATCAGTGGACCTGCACTTTCTCACATTAGTCAAAGGCAAAAAGAACCTCCCCATTAACACAGAGAAAAGTTGTCTGCTTGTGTCTTATACCTTAAGAACATCTCTGTTGCAGCAAACATCAAACTTTTTGAAAACGAGCGTTGCACTGCACCATGCAGGCTGTGCTGTTGGTAGAGAGAACAGGCTCCCTTCTGCTGCGGGGGCTTTTGGCAGCATGGGGTTTTGGATAACCACTCCTTATAATAATCCTGAACGCTATTGTGTGTATAATGGTGGAGAGCTTGAAAACGCTAATATATTTGGTGTTCATTCTGTGGCGCATGCCTGGAGGGCACTTCTGTAAGTATGGATATTGCCCTGGACACTTCCAAAAGCAGTTAAGAAGACATTCTAGATGTATTACAGTATCACTCAAAAAGGACACAGAGACACGTGGGCTCCCTTTTTAACAATTTCACAGTTTCAGATCACCACAGCTTGGACAGGTCCCTAACTCCCCACCACAAACACACTTCAACTTGGTGCTAATGTTTTCTTTGTTGACTTTGCCACCATAAGAAGGAAAGGGAATTGCTCTTCTGGAGGCTAGAAGTGTACACAGATGTAGATAGCACACAGATTTGCATATGTTGCCCTCTGTGCTACTGTACAACAGAGCTTAGAATCATAGAGTCATAGAATCATAGAATAGAATCATCTAGTCCACCCCCACTACAATGAACAGGGACATTCTTGCTTACGAGCTGGCAAGCCTCATCGAGAGGGCTTTAAACTAGATTTGAAGGGGGAAGGGGATAAAACCAGGATCACTAGAGATAAGCGTAGGGGTGGCATGCTGGAGTTGGGGGTGAAA
>NW_010530084.1:2286-4411 GCF_000687285.1 Phaethon lepturus | reverse complement strand
GGCAGGGGGCTGGCCGGGGTGGGGGGGAAAGCATGGACGCCCCCATCACTCAGCTCCCCCCAGTAAGGGCACTGGTCCCCGCAGAGGGGACTGTGGGACCGGAGACCTTGGCTCACTTCACACCCATCCATTTCACAGAGGTTCATCCCACGGTGCTTCCCACCAGGTTCCCGCAGGTCGCTCCGTTGACGCCAACTCCTGGAAGAGCTTTTGCCGTCAATCCGGGCCGGGTGCCTCTGCGGCCGAGGAGATGCCCCAGTTTTGGGTTCCCCTTGTGCAGGGCAGCCGACCCTGGAGGTCCAGGGCAGCCTCCTGCATCATGAGCCGTGCCTGCAGCAGAGCTGCCAACCTCAGGGGAGGCTGGGGGACAGCTGGGAGCAGGACGTGTCTCAGCCAGCCAAATTTAATCCTCCTACGTTAGCAAGGCTTAAAATAGGCTCCGTGCAGCATCGATGAGGGTGGTGGAGTTGGCCTACTCCAGCCCTCCCAAGTATTTTGGGGAAGCAGGGATGGCTGTATTGCAGACAAGCACAGCTGGGAGAAACGGCGCCGTGCTGCTGGGGTGTCCTTTGCTGAAGCCATCCCGGGAATTATACACACCTTGCCACACCTTCACCCCTCCAACCTCCCACCAACGCGGGCTCCTCCTCTCAACGTGCCACCTCCTCCCTTGCCGTTCCTCCGCAGCCCTCTTCCACTGGTCAGAGGGCTCCTGCCCCGGCTCATTTTTTCCTGCACCTCATTGAAACGATCCCTTTCGGTCAAGCCCAGCTCACGGTTTGGTCTCAGTCTGCCTTCCATCGGCTGCTGTCCCCAGGACATGCCGTCCTGAGAAGTGGTTGCCCATGTCATGACCCTGCTCTTGGGGGTAGCTGCCCTGGCGGACCAGCTCCTCCGTGGGCAGAAAGCCACGCAGGTGGCTTGAAGCGAGGCAGATGTGGTGACACGCTCAAGGAGCCGAGCTGGTAACTCTGAAGACATGAAGGTATTGCCAGGTGGTCATCTTGTAGCGGGACTCTCTCCATGTCCCAAGTGTGCTGGATGTCTTAGTGCTGGATGTCTTATCAACGCAAAAGCAATGCAAGCCCCCAGGCCACTGCAGGCCCAGCTCCAGCTTTTGACCACCATTGACGGTGCGGAGCACCAGGGCTTCCCTGGGCTTCTGGCTTTGCTTCCAAGGCAGCCATCGAGGTGCTCCTGGGGCAGAGCCGAGCACTTGTGGTCAACAGCAACCAGGCTGTGCTCCCTCACCAGAGCTTCTGTCCCCTTGGGAATGAGAATTGGCACTCACGGGGCAATGGAGGAGTCTATCATTGACCATCGCCTTTAATCAGAGAAAAGAGTGGTGCTGAACAGGAGGGGAAGGATGGACAGGTGGATATGTATAGAAGATGTCCCATGTATCGAAGAACAGATCCAGATCCAGCTTAGCAACATGCCCCGCTCCCTGAACCATACATGTACCTGACGGTCTGGAGGAGATCTCCTACCGCAGCCCTGCAGAGCTGGAGCTCTGTCCCCCAACCCCCCTGGGCCGGAGGGTCCATTGCGAGTCAGGATCCAAGCCCAGAAGGTCTGAAAATGCCCAGGTGGGAGCCTGTTCCCTTGGGCAGGTCCCAGCACCTCCCTGGGCAGGGCAGGATGGTGGCTCTGGAAAGAGCTCCTGGCTGTGCCTCGCCTCCCAGGAGCCCAGCGGGGCTGGGGGTGATGCTGGGGCTCAGTCTTTGTGTTGGTGGCTCCCGGGGACCAAGCTTCAATGGGCTTTGTGGGCTACCAGGACAGTCCTGCTCCTAGTCCGGCGGCTGTGTCGGCAATGCCCGTGGTCACTGGTGGAGCTCGGTCGCTGCAGCTGGGTCCAGCCCCAGGGGCTCTGCCCTCCTCCTGCCCAGCTCCCTGCCTGGACACCAGCTCTCCATCCCCTCCTGGGCCAGAGGCAGGGGGTCCCCTTGGGCTCTGCCCTCCCCGCCTGCCCCCCCTCCTGCCTTCCCACAGCGCCCAGAGCCCAGGGATTTAAAGAAGCCATTTTCCCGTTTCTCCTTCCTCTGAGCAGCCTCTCCGTGGGCCCACGCACCAGCTGGGCCCCCCACGGGGCTACTCGCACCGCCCCGGCCGCGCTCCTTCCCGC
>NW_010530084.1:0-2238 GCF_000687285.1 Phaethon lepturus | reverse complement strand
GCTGGGGAGGGCGGCGAGCGCAGAAGAGGCGGGAGAAGCCCCGTCTCCCTTTTTGGTCTCTGCCAGGCTCCCAGAGCTGGTCTCCACCTGCCTGGTGGGGCCCCCCGTCAGCTGCCCCTCTTCCCAGCGAGGGACCGTCGCTGCCGCGGGCATCCCCCCCGGGGCACCCTCCTTTGCTGAGCCCCCTGCCCTGGGCTTCCCCTTGGCTCTTTGCAGGAGCAAAGCTTCCTCAGGAAGGGGTGCAGGGGCTTCTCCTGAGCTTTGCTGGGCTACGCCAGCCAGCCGAGCAGCGAGCCGGGCGCATCACGGGGTTGCCTCCCAGCCGGCGGACACCCCCACGCTTGCCGCTTTGCGAGGCTTTGCATCTTCCTCCACGACCCCAAAGGAGGCTTCCAGACCGTTAAACTCGTTACCCACACGCAACCTAATTGCACATGTGCGTCCGACCCCACCGGGACGCCGCAGCCCTGCAGCAGCCGCGGAGAAGACCTGCTTACGCTGCTCCGGTGTCGCTGCGTGGGCGCGGCTGGCTCTGAAAGAGAACAAAAAAACCCCAGTAGAAGCCCTTGACTGTGCATATACGTATGGGGAGGAAGGATTTCATTAGCGAGAAGTGGCAGCACGTCCGTGGTTGGAGCTGGCAGGGGTGGCTAGCAGGCAGCCCGGCTCAGCGCCGCGCCAAGAGGAGGCAGATCTGCTCCTCACCACCTGCACAACCTCGGTGATGTCCGTTCTTCCATCCCTCCTCTGGCCCTCTGCCCCAGCCCCGAGGGGCTCACGTGGCCCCACGCATGGACCGTTTCTCACGGATCTGAAGGCCGTTATCAAGTGATGAGGGAGGAAAAGGAGACTGCAGGAGCTAGAAGTTGTTGGTGAGGGAAGCCAAGGGGTGCAGGAGCTCCCTGGACCATGGAGAAGAGGAAAAGGGCGAGGGTTTCTCCCTAGCAGCCATAAAGACAAGGTGATCAGGGGCATTAGTGCATTGCTAAGGAGAACCTGTGATGGCGGATATTCACACTTGTGTTCAGAAACCCTGCTGGGACAGGACAGTCGCTATCCCAGGACGATGACAAAACGTCCCCATGCCTTTGGCCGCAGGTACCAGCAGTGGCTGCTCCGCTGGCAGCTGCCAGCACACGGGGAGAGCTTGAGATGCTCAGAGGCACCTTGAAATCTATCGAATGCTGATGGCACAGGAAAAAAACAAGCATTTTGCTGGTATTTTAAAGGAAGATGTGGGACACCCTCACTTGTGACCTTGCTAAATGCAAAATTGGGGGATGCCTGGGGCAAGAGGGGAAGGAGGGCTGTGTGGTTTATGCCAGTCCAAATACACGAGGTTGTCCTTGTCCAATCCCAAGGATATCACGTCCTGTCGGAGCCGATGCGAGGGTTGGTAGCAGGAAGACTGTTGCCAGGATGGGCTTCCGCAAGACTTCCTCTCTCATGGACCTTCGTTAGAGAATTAGGATGTAACGAGCCGAATGCAGCGGAGAGGAAACAAACGCCAGGGGAGCCGCCGCTGGGGGCGTTTCAGGGGCTCTGCCCTGGCCCCGTTCGCTCTCGTTAGGGAGGTGGAAGGAAACGCAGGCAGACTCTGGCAGGCGACCCACGGCTGAGCCAAAGGGACAGCCAAGCCGCCCAAGGGAACAAGCCGGCCCCCGCCGGGGAGGGGCTGAGCCGCGCGGCTGGTGGTGGGGAAGGTGGGTGATCGTGGAGCTGGGGGAGCAGTGGGGTCGGGGAGCCTTGGGCTTGCGGTCTGCACACCAGCATGATGAAGGGTTGACCAAAGAGGTGATGGGCTTGGCATGGGGCATCGGGCGAGCACCACTGGCGAGACCTGCACGAGGCCACCTCCCTCAGCGCGGGCAGGGGTCCAGCGCCCATCCACCCATGGGCACCCACAGGAGTGGTGGGGCTGAGCCTTGAAGAGGATGGGCTGGGGCTTCTGTGTGCGTTGCTCAGGGCGTCCTGCCTGGCCCCAGCACCGTCCTCCCACCCCGGCCGGCTGAGCTGCAGGATGATGCTCCCTCCAACCCGCCCCAGGGACAGCCTGGCCTTTGCCCTTCCGGGCTCCAGCCTGGATGCGGCCCCAGCTGCATGCCAGCTCCAGCTCCGGCGTTCTGGCAGCCGGCGGGGGAGAAGGCTGGACTAGCCCCAGCGACTCTCCCTGCGGGGGGACTCTGGCCCCGCTGCCTCCCTTCTCCCGGGATCAGGGAGGCTGGGTCCCCCCCCAGA
>NW_010530083.1:0-17332 GCF_000687285.1 Phaethon lepturus | reverse complement strand
GGCCCGGGCGGTGACCCCCTGCTAGTTGTGTTCAAGCAGCACTCATCCCTGCAGCTCTGCAGAGGTGTCTTGCTTTTGAGTACTTCTAGGTTTACCGGGATTCTTTTAGGTGAAATCTAAATACTTCTTAATGCCTGTTTAAGTTCCCTATGTCATTATAACCAGAATTGGTGGTATAAACTTCATTTGTAATCTGTCTCTGCTGCTTAGCTCACAGTCCTGTAACTAATACCCTGCTTAAAATCAGCTTTCTTAACCTCATTACCTTTCTCCTTTCCTCTGACGTAGGTAGTAGGGCTTTTTTTCCTAAAATGTGCATATTTTGCCTTTTGTCTCTAGCTGCCAACTCCAGACAGACTTTATTAGGAAAAATTTGCATCATGTTGGCATAGCAACGGAGCTGCCAAGCCGCTATAATAGTGGAGCTTGGCAACTCGTGGGAAGGACTATGGAGGATCTTAAGGCTTGGTGGGGCAAAGCTGAGTTACGTTTGTTCACTTACTACCTGGAGCTGGGCAGGGGGGAGCAGCTCGCCTTGGTCAGGCTGCTGATGGCGTTTGCTTTTTGCTGGTGGCGTGTAGCATTAGGGTGCCGCTTGAAACGCGACGCAGCTCGGTGGGAAGGCTGGGGCGTGCTGTTGGCATGCATGCAGTGAGCTGCTGCAGCTGATCTTTAAGAGGATCTGGAGTCCCTGAGAAGATCCTGTTTTCGTGCGGAGAGACGTCAGCAGGCAGTAGGTTAAGCCTGGTTAGGTAACGCAGCAGTAGTGCCATGGTAGGTGAGGTGTCGGGGAGGGCGTAGGAAGCTGTTGTAGGTCATGATTCTCAAGGGTACCAAATTGCTGAGTGTTGTGATCTATTAAGCTTTTTTTTTTTAAAAAAAAAAAATTGAAATAAACCCCCAGATTAAATATTCCCAATTTGTGTGACTGACATGCAGCTCCACAAACAGCTTATTACAGACCTTGGCTTTTCCTTAAATCTAAAGAACAAAATACCAGGGTAAAGACGTAAAGGCCCCTTGTGCATTAGGATCTGAGGAGAGGAATGCGTACTGGACTTTGCACGTCCAGGCAGTCTGTTTAAATAGAGCAAACACCATAAAATGTTGCTGTGTCTGCAATGGTGGGGAAAGCTGTTAGCTGGACTGGCTTAAACCAGTTGAGCAAACATGCTGTGTTACTTCAAGTGCAGGCAGGATTATAGTGTTTTAGTTATTGGCTCTGGGTTTTTGCATCTTCCTTGCATGACAGTCTGTATTTGTCAAAGAGAAGCTATCACTTTGTTTTAAAATTCATGTTAGCAGTCAGTAATTCTGTACTGAGCAGTATTGTTACCTGCTGCACTTCTTTCGTACCCTCACTGTAGTGCTAGGTGTTTTCCCATACATCAAACTCCACTAAATACTCACAAGCCTGTAATTATATCCTCATTAAATGATGTGTGTGCCACACTCCCTCTTCAGCCTGGCTTGCTCCTGATGAAAGCTCAGGAACTCGCTTACAAAGTGGTTAAATTGTAAATGGTAGAAACTGGAAAATGTTGTTCTGCCCAGGCTGCTTCTCATTATAATGCATATCTGACTGCAATGTTTAATTGGAGTTGGGAGAGGAGGAAGAACTAGTAAGCTGTTGTAATTGCTGTGCGGATGCTTAGCTAGGAGCCTTGAAGCCTTTGGGTCTGTTTTGAAGCCTGCCCTTGATTTTGGTGGCTTTCTGGGTATCTGGTACAACAATGGCAAACCTTCTCCACAGGCTTTCTTGCTGCCTGTGTTAGTAACGCCGGAGCGCTGTAGAGGAGATCTTGGTATGTGGCAGTTGCCTGCTCCTAGCTGGCACAAATGTCTTTGGGAGAATTTGCAACCAAAGCTGGTCAACTCTGGCATAGCAAAGTAACCTTATAAAAGTGAATTTCAAGGCTTTCCATAAGCTGGATATCCCAAACATGTATGAGAGCCGTAAGTGGCTGGCATCCTGCTCTTACTGTGTTTTAGAGGAAGAATTTTGGGAAGAGGAAGGCAGTGAAAGCCCTCCTGTGCTGGAGGGGAGAGGTTATGATCAAGACTGGTCCCTACTGTGCTGCGTGTGTAAATCCCTGGAGCGGTGAGCACAGGATTGGAAAGGACTGATCGGATGTAAGGAACAGCGAGTGACCGTCTTGGATATTGGCCAAAGCCTCTTGGGTTAAATGAGATGCCCAGTAAGAGTTAACTTGCGGTGAGTGTGGGTGTAAAGTCTTAATGGGAGCCTGGTGTTGAGCAATGGGGAAGCAGCTGACATGCCTCCTCCGGATCTGGTGCCTGCTGGGTGGGACTGTGCGGCCGGCTTCCCTTTTAAGTAGAAGGGCAGGGCTTGTACAGCCAATCCCACCGGAGCCGGCTTCGCTCATAGGCATGTGTCATGAGACTTGCTGGCATTTCCTTTCCACTACGCACTGAAATTAGCTCAGGGGAATCGCTCGGTTTTACTTCCCTTCCCAGTCGGTCTGAGCAGGGCAGCTGGGTCTCCGGCTCAGAAAGATGCTCTGCCTCTGTCTGTATGTGCCGGTGTTTGGGGAGTCGCAGACAGAGTTTGAATACTTTGAGTCAAAGGGGCTGCCGGCCGAACTCAAATCGATCTTCCGACTCAGCCTCTTCATTCCTTCCCAGGAGTTCTCCACCTACCGCCAGTGGAAGCAGGTATGGCCCCGAGGGAGGAACGGGAGGGAGTGAGCGATGGAGGGGTGGTCTCCAACACCGAGTGGCTGGTTGGAAGGGGAGAAGATCATGACGGCTCCATCGTAATAGCTGGGTACAGCATGGACGTGTTTCCCTTGCCCCTTGGCAGGGATTGCCAATATAGCATGGAGTGGACTTTTTTCTTTTTTATTTGGCTTGAATCTGATGAGATCTCGGTGCCTCTAAGACTGTTTAAACCAGTTGACCTGATGCATGTTAAATAGAAGAAGGGGTTTTCCAAACTATGGATTCTTAGCTTTAACTGGTCTGCTCAAATACGTTTCACATCCTCTTCCTTTTCCTTCTTACACCCTTCCGCCCGGCCCCCTTCTTACAGGAGGTGTGTGATCTAATGTCGGCTCAAGCCGATGCAGGTCTCGCCGCGGTGAAGGTGGGCAGGTTTGTGCCGTGAGCCGGAGGGCGGCTCAGCAGCGGTGGGTGGGCTGAGCCCCTTGGGGGGGGTTGTGCGAGAGCTTTTCCATTCGCCGCAGAAGGGAGACGCACTAAATCTGCGGAGAGCTCCGTCCGACTCCGTATCATGGCCCTTGCTTTCAGCTTGCTGCCACTGGCGTGATGTTCATGACCAGGCTGTCAAGAGCCCAGACAGCCGATTATTGAACAGCAAAGCTGGGTAGGCTTTTTATACCTTTGTGCAGACACACAAAAGGGGGTTGTAGCAGCCGTCAAGACGTGTGGGGTCCCAAAGCATGCTGCGGGGGCTGCGTGTTGTGCAGGTGGCCATAGAAATGACTGCAGCAAGCACAGCTGTCAATGACCGGTTCTGTCTTCGGAGGTTTAGTATTAGCTGTTAAAGGCAAAGAGCTGCAGGCAGGTAGTTGTTCATCTCTCTGGAGAAGATGCTGGGAGCTTGGCTTTCTCGCCCTTCGCACATGTGTTGCAGGTCACTGTTCAACAGGCTTGCAGCATTTCTGCTTTGTGATCGTGGAGGATGGCGGCTAGCAGAGCAAGGCAGCTTCCGCTACCTGCGGTCTCTGATCACCTCTGCGGTTGTTAGGGGCGTGCTGAGAGCTGCTGCGCGGTCGCGTCTCTCTTACAGCGCCTCTGAATTATTAGTGCCTGTCACCTGGTTGAGGGTTGCCAGTCAGAGGGAAGCCCTGATTCAGCTGTTCAAGGCTGATCTGCTGACATGCGAGGGGTGTTGGTCTATCTTTAGCCTACAAGTTGAATGTGGGGTCACATCTGAACTTTGCAACAGTCATATGATGAATTGCAGGTTAAGAATACTGGGCACACCTCAAAGGTCAGGGCAGCTGGGACAGCACTTTCTTATTTAAGGTTTAGAAAATTATTAGGAATAATCCTCATAGCGTTAAGGCTAAAGAGGCAGGACTTTGTGGGACGAGAGAGTGAAGTATTTAGTATTGAAGTCATTTAAAATGGCATTGAAACAAAGACTTATGAAGGAAACTGTGCTCATAGGCTGAGGAAAAATCACAATAAGCTTAGGTTTGCCTATTACCTTTGAAGCCTAAGCATTGAACAAAATATTGATGAGGGTTAGCCTAGTGTTCAATCTCAGTGCAGAGCTTCCTTAACAACCCACCTGGTGTTCACATAAATGTTACAAGAATTAAAACAAAAATGTAGGTGATGCAGTAGCCTGAATCACACCTCATTTAGTGTTGCTCACTGATGCATCTTGAAAAAGACTTACAGGCTGTCAAAGGCAAGAGATTGAACAAGAAGAGGAATAGGAACTCCCTGAGCCACATTCTTGCAGCCTGGAGATCACCTCTCCTGTCAACAAGTAGCCACGTGCCCTTAGATAGAACAGTCCATCTTCTATTGCCCCATGCTGGAGTGAGTTAATTAGTCATTTACCTTGTCCTAGATGTCTGGCATGGAGTCTGATCTTGATTTTAGCTTTGTCCTACTAAGAACCTTTTCTTGCTCTATATGCATCTCATGGAAACTCGCATAATTAAAGCACATAGCTCCAGGGTGCCTAAACCAGTTCATAGGGGTTTTTATCTTTGGCTGTGTCCACTAGAGCTGGACAGGCTTTTTCTGGTTGGAGTTAGTTATTGCCAGAGGGAGGTTGCTTCTCTAAGAATTGTAGTAGGCATGAAATTCCTTCTGCTGTTCAGTTTTTTTTATTACCTGATGTTTTGTGATTCACTTTTTGTGCAAATCTGTTGCCTCATACATAGTTCAAGAACCTCTGCAAGGGCTGTGTAAGGTGTTGATCAAGATATAGGACTGAGATTAGACACATGATACTAGCAGATTATCCCTGATAAAAGCATGAGGCACTTCATCTGCGTAACTAACTCTGGGAGACGGTTGCCTGGAAACTGGTGGCTTTTCTACACTACTGCTTTCCTCAAATTTCTTTGAGGAGTTATCATAATTCTGTTGGCTACTTTCTGGTTCGTGTAGGAAATGATCTTTAAATATGGTAGAAGAAGGGGCAGATCTGTCTGAATGAGCAAAGGAACTGACAGTTTTTGATTGTTTTCTGAACAGAAAATTGTGAAGGCTGGAGACAAGGACCTGGATGGACAGCTGGATTTTGAGGAATTTGTTCACTATCTCCAAGATCATGAAAAGAAGCTGAGACTGGTCTTCAAGAGTTTGGATAAGAAGAATGATGGTAAACACCTTTCTCATGCTCATGAATAGACTACTTGTGTGTTTGCTTGTAATATATATACTTGAGCTCACTGGCTTATCTTTGCAGGCTGTATTGATGCCCAGGAGATTGTACAGTCTCTTCGGGACCTGGGAGTCAAGATCTCTGAACAGCAGGCTGAGAAAATACTGAAGAGGTCAGGATTTGGCTGGTTCTTCTGTTTTACTGTTGAGGGAGTTAGAAGGAAGTGTAGGGACATGGAACCCATCTCCTCCTTCTATGCTGTACACATTTTCCAGAGATTTCAGCTCCTCCCTTTTTGCTGATTACTCTTAATTTTGATTCCCATTAGTTGGCACTTATAATGTAATGCATTATGGAGAGTTACTGTCAGAATCTCTTATTTTACTGAGCTGTTTTGGGGAAGTGCTTGCAACTGAGCTGTTTTGCACCCCTGTCTGATTGTCCTGCTGCCCTGAGCTTGCTGCTTTGGAGAGGGACTGTGCAGTTGCCCTTTGGAAATGCTGAGTGCTTTATGCATGTGGCACTAACGTGTTAACAACCACTTATTTGTGCTGTTTTTTCCTCTTTCTTTCCTCTGCTACCTTCCCTCTGTCTGTTTGCCTGTGTGTCAGAATAAGGACGGGACACTTCTGGGGTCCTGTCACCTAGTAAGTATTATTTTCCCTTCAGTGTCAGTTATGTCCCTAAGTTTGGTAGGAGGGGGTGCAACTACTCCTGTGGGTCAGTTAAAGGGGAGAGAGAGGGGAGGAAAAACGGAGCCTGTGTCTACATCTCTGCAGTGTTTAGTGAATAGAAGATTTCCTAGCTTTGTCTTGTGTCTCTAGAAGTCTTTTAGTAGTTGCTTTGCAAAGCTTTTTTTTTTGTATAGGCCTGAATAATCAAAGGGAAGGGGAGGAGGAATTCATCACTCAGTGGGAGTCTGTACTCATCTAATGATAAATCTTTTTAGCATGGATAAGAATGGGACAATGACAATTGATTGGAATGAGTGGCGAGACTATCACCTGCTGCACCCAGTGGAGAACATTCCTGAGATCATCCTGTACTGGAAGCACTCCACGGTAAGAAATGGTTCCTCCGCAACAGGCCTTGGTCTTTCCCCATCTTCTCAGTCAGAGCCCTGACCCCCAGGAGCTGCTATCAGCAGTCCCTATCTTTCTTTCCATGGTTCAATAGCTGCCCTGTAGCCCTAGGAGCCCAATTGCTTCCTGTTCCGTCCTGTTATCTTGCCATCTATCACTGGCACGGCTTCCGAAGCCTCTGGCACAGGTGATAACAACTGCAGGTGCTGCAAGAAGATAAGGGTGTTCACTTGGCTTGCACCTCCGAGAGCTCATACCAGTGGCCAGCCCTGGCTGGTTCAGGACCTGTTAAGACTAGAAACTGATTTGACAGGCAGCCGTCCTTCCTGGAGACACTTCAGTGTGTGTAAATAGCATGTAATAAGATTAAACTGGCTGCGAGCTTGGAACGTTCCAGAGAGGTCCATCTTTTTTGCCATGCAGCTGCCCGCAGTTGGTCATTTTGTTCCTTGCTATGATCCACAGCATTTTAATGCAGACAAATGTTCAGCAGTTGACAGCTCCTTGGACAGAATTCTCTAAATGTGAAGTTTCCCCTTGTGACATGCTATAGCAGTGGCAGTTCCTGTGGCCAGAAACAGCAGTTAATGGATATAGATAAGCTGCTGACTTGGAATAAGGATATCCAGTACTTCAACACTTAGCACTTACAAAGAGCAATACAATTTTGGCAAGATCACTAGCTGATGAAACATTTCCCAATACCTTATACTTTTGCAGATCTTTGATGTAGGAGAGAATTTGACCGTCCCTGATGAGTTCACGGTGGAAGAGAGACAGACAGGGATGTGGTGGAGACATCTGGTTGCAGGTGGAGGTGCAGGTGCCGTGTCCAGAACCTGTACAGCTCCCTTGGACCGCTTGAAAGTGCTCATGCAGGTATGATGGAGCAGTTCCATTTTGTTCAAATACCCAAGCAGATTCCTTTAATATTCTGGATCACTAAGAGATGATAATGTTCATCAACACAGTATAGCACTTTGGCCAGGATTAATCTCATTGCTCTTATATTGCTATTTTTGAAAGCTTTTTTAATTATTTGAATGATCAAAGTCATGTTAAAAAGTTATTCTTCATTGACTAGAAAAAAAAAAAAGAATCTTTTGGGAGGTAGACATGTGAGAACTGTTAATAGTTAGAGAGCTTTGTGGTTTAGAACACTGAAAAACTTGGGATTTGGTGAAACAGGTTCAAGTCTTGTGTTCCCATTAGAGACCCTGAGGCCCTGAGAGTTGAAGTGGTTGTGGTGGTTGAGTGGCAGAGCTAGTAGTACTCAGTATGAGTATTACCAACGTTAGAAAGGAGTTAGAAAAACTTGAATTTTAGTCTGCTTTGTCACTCCCCCTGCTCTTGAGCCAGCTGAGAAGTTTACGCTGGGAAGCTGATCCTACACTAGGTATGGGAGCTCCCTATTTAACCTTTCCTCCCATTCCAGAGGGACATATTGATTAGATTCGTTAGTTAACACTAGACTTTGCAAAAAAGAAAAGAAGCTTGCTTTCCTATTGTAAAAGTTATCTGGAAGGGATTAAAGCCTTGGCAAATCTCTGGGTAAATAAAAAAAGCGCCCTTTTGTCCCTGGATTATGGAATAACGTAGCACTGTCGTAATCGGGACTGGAACTAATCCAAGCTTGCGCTCTCTGTCCCAGGTTCATGCCTCCCGCAGTAACAACATGTGCATTGTTGGCGGTTTTACTCAAATGATCCGAGAGGGTGGACCAAGGTCACTGTGGCGAGGGAATGGCATCAACGTGTTGAAGATTGCACCAGAGTCTGCCATTAAGTTCATGGCCTATGAGCAGGTGCGTAAAAGGGACACGAGTCTGGCTGCAGAAGGGTTTACAGAAGAATATGCTGGAAGAAAAAGACAGTTGAGATAAGTCAGCAAGCCTCAATGTCTGTCTGTCTTGACTTCTACAGATCAAGCGGTTCATTGGTACTGACCAAGAAATGCTGAGGATTCATGAGCGGCTGTTAGCTGGTTCTCTGGCTGGGGCCATTGCACAGAGCAGCATCTACCCGATGGAGGTGAGGCAGGTGGCTGATAGTCCAGCCCATGAGGGGTCATGGCAAGGTGCTGAGATGGGAAAATGTGGGTAGAACACCAGTGCTATTATAGCTTAATGACTTCTCAGAGATGGTATCAGGTAATACGGCTCACACTTGCTGTAGTCCTGACTGTCATGCTCCAAGAATGACATTGTCTATACGTCTTTCTCCTATTGATTCTCCTGCAGGCCTTCATAGTATTTATTCTTGTCTCCTAGGTTCTGAAAACACGCATGGCTCTAAGGAAGACAGGACAATATTCAGGCATGTTGGATTGTGCCAAAAACATCCTTTCGAAGGAAGGAATGGCTGCCTTCTACAAAGGCTACATCCCCAACATGCTAGGAATCATTCCGTATGCTGGTATTGACCTGGCAGTCTATGAGGTACGAAGCCTTTAACCTGTTGTAGGGCTGTGCTGCTTGTGTAGCTTTATCACTGTCAGACCTGGAATTTATCAAAGCTTTCCTGATCAGCCTTACGGGGCATAAATGGATTGTTAGCCAAAATGGCCTGAAAGACGATCCAGTACAGTGATTCTCCTTTCCTAGTCAACATGATGCATGGTCCCTCGTTTCTCTTTTTTATGAGAAAATTGCAGCAGAAAATTAAAGAAGGGATTTTCCCCAGGCACTACAGTAGCTGTAGCTTAAAAAGATTTGAGAAGCCTGGTGCTTCTGGCTGAATTTGCATATTTCTGGGCCTTTATGCTAGATCTTTTATGTAATGTGGTATTCTTTTGATTGCCTCTTCACTGCTAACATCTGGCTTGTTCCTTCCAGACACTAAAAAATGCCTGGTTGCAACGCTATGCTGTCAACAGTGCTGACCCTGGAGTCTTTGTTCTGCTGGCTTGTGGCACCATCTCCAGTACCTGTGGACAGCTTGCCAGTTACCCACTGGCTCTCGTGAGAACACGCATGCAGGCCCAAGGTGAGAACTTCTGGGAACTGTGGGATCTCCTGTCATGGTCTCTGAGCAGGGTAAAGGTCCTCTAGTGTAAACGTTGCAACAGCAGCCTTAGCTGGCCTGTGCAGCTGAGCAGTATGCCATTTGCCATGCTGTAAGAGGACAGTGGACTTTTGCTGCCCTTAGCATCTGGGCGAAGCACCTCCAGGACAGCGGTTCTGTTTTGCTCAGATCAGGAGTTTTGGGCTAAGGGCATTTGCAGAGTGGTTTGGGAAAATGGTTGCGATGTGCAGCATGACCATGGCTTGCTGAGAAGTTAGATGCTATTGCCCATGAAGTGCCTCTGGTCTGAACATCCACAAGAAGCATATGAATCAGAACTGCTCTGTGAGACAGGTGTTACCTTAAAGTGTTTTCACCGCGTAGGCTGCGTGACTTATTGTGCCTTTCCCTCTTGCAGCTTCAGTGGAGGGTGCTCCTGAAGTGACGATGAGGGGACTGTTTAAACACATTCTGAAGACAGAGGGAGCGTTTGGTCTTTACCGGGGTCTGGCACCGAACTTTATGAAGGTGATCCCAGCTGTAAGCATCAGCTATGTGGTTTATGAAAACTTGAAGATGACTCTGGGCGTGCAGTCACGGTGACCAGGAGATGCCGAGGACTTTGAACTCTGAAATCTTGGGGTGCAATCCCAAGACGTATAGCCATCTCTCATTCTGTGAATGTGTTGACACTAAGCTGACTAAGCAAAGCTGTGAAATCTAAGATAGTTTGTGAGTCAGTAAGGGGGAAGGGAGGATCTGGTGTCCTTTGCCATCTTGCTACTCAGAGCCACATAAATCATCACATGGTCCTTTTTGTTGGGCCTTTTGGGAGATCAGGAGGTGAACTCCTGAGAGAATCTTAAGGCATGAAGTGCTGAGGTCAGTTCCCAGCAGTATGATGGAGTAGCAAAGATTTGGGTAACAGGTCTGCTTTCAGCGTATTGCTTGTACAGAGCTGTTTGCCTGCAGATGAGCACCTTCTGACTTGCTGAAAGAGCTTCTTTTTCCATTCAGAGAGCTTTCTTCCATTCAGTTGTTTAACTTCCTACCCTTTGTTTAAATTTGTACAAACCTTGTGTAGGAGCTGCTGCCACACCAGGCTTGTTACTATGTTTACATATATTCCTTTGGGTAGGAGACATTCATGTTCTGCTTCTGAGACTTGACATGAAATGTAACTTCAAACTATACTGGTTTTGAGGGCTGGTGGGCAGTGGTTTATCCAGTCAGGCTGAAGGTTACTTAAGCCAGCCTGATGAAGAATTAGGATTATTTATTTTTTATAGGTTTAAGTGTGTCTCATAAATCCACTAACAAGATGCACTTACTAACAGAAGCAGCAGACTAGAGCCTGCATGCCTGTATCCTTTGCATGCCGGGATTGGCTTGTCTTATACTCAGCAGGAGCTTGGAAGGGGGAAGGCAGGAGAGCCCTGGAGGGACTGGCACCTTGATGCATGGCTTCAGTGAACAAAAGACAATATTTCACAGCTCCTGTGCAGTTGTGCTCCCAGCACGACATGAGAGCCCCTGTGCAGCCTTGCATGGACCTCTGAATTCCATTCTGCCTGGTGCCAAGGATAGCTGGTGGACCTTTCCAAACCCTGTGCCTACGCTGCTATCTATCTCTTTAGACCTCTTTGTAGATTGATGTTCAGGTTTGCATTAGTGGGATGGAGTCCCCAAGCCAGGAGTATGTCTGCTGTGGGAAGGGGTGTTAGAGAGAGGGGCTGGTTGTCACTGGGAGAGGTGAGCTTTCAGTCCTGAAGATGTGCTTGCTTTTCTTTCAAAGGGTGCTTTTCATAAGGCTAAGGGAAGGAGATGGCTTTAAAATTTCTCTGACTGCATTATGGGCTACTTTAGTTGATAGGATCTGGCTTCTGAGGCCTGGGAGATCCTCATCCAACTTTTCATTTTGGGCAAGATGGACCAGCATTGCATTCCACTGTTTTACTGCTTAAAGCATATTTATTTTGTATTTATTTGAACAGAGTTATGTTGGACTATTTTTATAGACTTGTTTAAATATTGTTACTGTGCTTGTATTTCTCCTGTTTTTAAAAGTTCTCTATCTGTTCTCTTACATCACACAGCTGAGTTGTGGGGAGGGACTCTAAAGTCACTTGCATACCTTCCCTTTGGGGCTTGAGCTGCCTTTCCCACGTCTGGGGTTGTTGCTGGAGGACCTCAGCCCAGAGAAATTCTGTAGCAAGAAGCCACAGGAGAGAAGGGAGCTGGTGAGGAAGCAGTACCTTGGGAGGAGGGGAGAGGGTGCGCTGTGAGGCTCGCCTTATTTTGGAATTGCCTCTGCATGGCTGAAAGGGTTTCAGGTGGATGGCTGAAGCTGGGAAGTAGAAGGTCTGTGTATGTTGGATGTCACAATGGCTGATTGAGAGTGATCTTGGGGAATTTTTAGGTAAGGGGGGAGGGGAGAAGTCTCAGGGACTAAAGAAAATAACGAATTTCCCGAGAGATGGAAGGAAACTTGCACTTGGACACAAGCTGCTGCTGTTGTGCTTTGAGGCTGAATCAGCAGACCCTGCTGCTGAGCAAGTGTTCTTCACATGGAAGCACTGTGGAGAAGTGTGTGAGACATTGGAAAAGGATTTGCTAGCGCTCAGCAGCTGCTTTTTTTTCCTGACAGATTTTGGTTGTTCACGGAGAGCCTTCCAGGTGAGGCTCTGCCTTGTCTATCCAGTGCTGTCAGTAATTAGCCACATGGAAATCTAACCAGTATGGATTAGTGATATGATTCCCCCCGCCCCCTTCTTGAGATCTGTCATAAATTCAGTGGTGGCTCCTTCCTACCAGTGTGGCCTAATGGGAATATGAATATCAGAATGCAAAAATCAATGCAAAATGACAACCATCGTTGTAGCTGTAACCACAAATTGTTATAATGCAAATCTAACTCGGGTTCTTCATGTAGGGAACAGTTGCTAATAAAGGTCTGTCAAAGAGATACCGTGTGGGTGCATCTCTTTCTCAATATGGTTTATTGGTGCTGCTCATGGCCAGACTCTTCCTGGGATGGTTCTCACCAAGGATGCTGACACTGGGAAGGATTCTCCCTATGAGGAACTGGCAGAACAGAATTCTTAAAGGCAAAACCGGCAAACCTGAGATCAAGGCTAATGATGGTAGTGATGAGCCGGGGATGTTCAGATACTGTTAACCTGTCTGAATGCTGCTGGGCTTTGCTCACCTGTGCAGTATCCATAACGCTCTGTTCGGAGAAGTGCGTTTCCCAGAAAAGCTGGAAACTGCAGTCCACTTATGCCCTTGTAGGAACCTGGCTTACAGGGTTTTCAAAAGAAAGGCTTTGTACAATTTTTTCTTAAAACAACTAAAAAGCTGACCAGGAGGTATCCTTGAAGGTCATTCAGGAACCATAGCTGGTAATGGAAGTGGCCTCTGATTTGGATAACTTGCTGTGGGGGCCAGGCAGGGTTTGTTGGTTCCTGATGCCTCTGACGGTAATTCAAGGCTCTTGTTCAGCTATAAATCTACTCATAAAGTCTGGGTCCTTGTAATCTGAGCCACTGCTTTCCAGCGGTGTCAGCTTCGGTCAGCGGAGACGCTTATCGATGCTCCCTGGACTGCAGCACTCGAGCTGCTGGCAGCGTCCGCTCTCGCACCGCTGCCCTCTCCTACCCCTTGACTGTCTCGCTCCTCGAGCTGGGGGGTCGTGTTCCGTGTCACAAGCTGATAAAGATGCTTTTGAAGCAAAAGCTGGCCAGGTACCTGTACCCTCACACCAGGAGGGAATCGGCTGTACTTGACCTTGTAAAATTAATTTTTGCTACAGGAATCGGGCCAAAGGCTCAACACAGACTCTGCCCAGTAAACGCTGCCGTACAGGGACAGGGCACCCTGGTGCCGCAGAGGGAGGAGCAGGGCTCTCTTCTTCGCTGTGTTCCCTCCAGCTTTTCTCCTTTTTCTTCCTTTTTAAGGAAGAGAGATATTTTCAGTGCTTAATTACTAGGTTAGAGCTGAGACTGAATTACTTTCCAGACACAGCAAATGCAGTCTCTCTTGAAACTCCCCCCACTCTCACAAACACAGGGCGACGGTGCTTTCCTCCCTTTGGGGGTGTGATAAGGGATGTGTGAGGTGCCTGACGAGCGCAGGGGTGTACCGGAGGCATGGAGAGCAACATGAATCTTGGTGCTGGAACCTTCTCTCCTCCAGGGTGCCGCGCTTGCTGGGAAATGAGGAAACACGTATCTTTCTCTGGGGAAGTAAAAATCCAGCCTGGGTTGGGTTAGCACCCCCTCCCTCTCTGGCAGGAGGGTAATTTTTCAGTGTCATCGTATTATGTTGTAAACCTTGCTGTGGATGAACGTTATTGGGAAACTCTTGCCTGGCCCAAAGGATTTGGGCAGGAACGTCTGCCCCAGCTGGGCTACTTCTGGCAGTCAAACTGCTGCCAAGAGAATTGGGTGGTTGCTTCTAGCTGAGCACCCTCTTCCTCTCTGATTGTACAGTTAAAGATAAGTTGCTAGCCTTCTATATATGCCAGTTACTCATCAAATGCTTGGCACACTCATTTAAAATGGTTAATGATTGCCCTCTTCTGGTTAGCCTCTACTACTGCTTTTTATTTTATTTATTTATTTATTTAAATTTAAAAATTTAAGTAAATTTTTTTCTAGTGATGCTCTTGCAAGCTTGGTGTGAAGCTGAGCAGCCTGAGTCAGCGCTGAAAAAACTTCCCTGTGTCACCTTGTCTTGCATCCCCCATTGCTTAAGGCTGACTTTTCCCAATGCCTGAGCGAATGATACAATAGGTGAATTGGGTGTTCAGCTCCTTTTTGCAAGCCCCCCTCCTGATCTCTTCATGTCGCGGCAACAGAATGCATTGAGTTTGAGCAAGACATTTATTGCCGAACGCGGCGTTAGTCACCCGCGCTCCCAGGCTGGTGGGTACCCGGAGGAGGTGATGCTGTGACCGTGGCTGCGGGCTCCCTGCCTGGGCTGTTTCCTTTTTCTGTTTCTTTCACTTGACACAGCTCCTTCCAAAACAACAATAACGGGATAAATGGAACTGTCAGTGCACCAGCAGGAGAGAATTTACTGAAGAAAGGAGGATTTTTCTTTTCCTTTTTATCTGATAATAAGCCTAAGAGGGTCTAGAGAAGCCTCGGGCTTCCCCACGCTGCCCCACATGGATGCTGCTTGCCTGGGTGTGGAGCTGCTGGTGGTGTCATTTTTCCATGTCTGCTGTAAAGAGAAAACCAGGTTTCTGGAGCAAAGCTGGGCTACGCTGCGGGGTCAGTAAGTGTGCTCTGAAGGCAAGGGGGATTCAAACTTTTTGAGAAATAAGTAAAAAGCTTGTGCTACCCAGACGCTCAGAATTAGTGTGGTTTAGGCTCTGGTAATGCCTCGGGCTGACGCAGGGGTACGTGAGTCTCTGCTCTGTTCACATCCATCTCTTTCAGCCTGATGGCAAAGGTCCCTAAAACCTTTTCTGCATTTGTTTAATCGGTTTCATTTTACTCCTCAGCCGTGGTGTCCTGCTTCTCACCTGGGCACAAAACCCTTCTCTGCTAACAGCAGTCGCACCAGAGCTTGAAAGGACTAACAGTTTTAGCTTATTCCACTCACCTTGCCTTTTTCTAAACTTCATTTATCTTGCCCAAATTTAAATGTGATCCAGATGCCTCTGCAACCCCCAGGGTCAGCAGCTGCCTGCTGTTAATGTGGGGCAGCTGGACCCTGCCTCCCGTGTGCTGCCCGTTGCCTAACGGGGAGAGGAGACCTGCCGCTGCCCCGCCAGGAGGGTTTCAACCTGCGCCTGTGTCCCTGTCCCCAGTTCCCCTGAAGCTGTGGGGATTAGTTCTAGAAGAAGCATCCTGAGGCTGGGAGGTGTTGGGGGCTACGTCGCGTCCAGTCCGGCAGCTCGGAGTGGGGTTTTGGGCACTTCTGGAAGCTCAGAGTCTAGTGCTGTGGATGAGCAGATGGCCAGGACAGGAATGGATGGACAGGACAGGAAAAGGTAAGATACTTTTTCACCCCCTTCTCTGCAAAAGGGAGCCCCGTTCAGCTGGCTTGGGACTGTCATTTGCAGGATAAAATGTCCTAAGTCAGGGGGCAGAGGTTAGGGCTGGGTCTGGTTAACGTTTCGATGGAAAAACTGAAGGAAAAAGGCTGTTTTTGTGGGTGTGGATGGTGTTGCCTCTTTCCTGGTGTCCTGTGGGGCTGGGTGCTCAGGGCTGGACCCCAGCCCAAAAGGACCCTCTGTGCTGGACGTCCCCGCGCCGGGGCGGGGGGAGCGCTGGCTTGAGCGATCTTCCTTGAACCCCATTTAGAGCCAAGCAGGCTGTGACCCGCTCATCACGCAGCACCTCGGGGTGCCAGAACGGCAAATCCTGATCTCGAAACAACCCCAGGTTTTTAGGGGTTTAAATTGCCATGGCTTTGGCTTAAGCTGGGCCACGCAGCGCCCCAGGGCACCGGCCCCTCCTGCCTCTTGCTGCAGGTGCTGGGGGTGCAAAATGAGGAATTTTAGCCAAAAATCATGAATTTTGGGGCAAAAATCCCATGCTTTGGCCATCTCCCCCCCGGCAGGGGGAGGCAGGCAGTTACCAGTTTTCCCACTGGAGACACTCGGGTGCAGGTATTTGCTTTGGGGAGTCACGTTTCTGCGGGGGGGTGTTATTTTAAACCACCGTCGCTGTCGAAGCAAGCCTGCCTTTACAGAGTCCCCTAAATCATTTCCACCGCCTTGACAATCTCTCTCCGAGACCCCAGTTTGGTGGCTGGAGCTACAGCCCCCGGGGTCTTGGCACCCCTGCCCGGGCTGGGGGCTGCGGCGGCTCTGCCGACCCTCGCCCACCTGCGCGCAGCCGCGTACCGTTTTCCACGGCGCGTACACGATCTCCTCTTCGCTCAGCCCCAGGCACTTGGCGTGGAGCTCGAACTCTTCCCTGTGGGCCGTGCTCATGCTCCGGTTTCGGGCTGGGAAAGGAGAAGCATTTTCCAGGCGTTAAATACGGACCGGCGGGCTCGGCGTGGCCCTTCGTGCCGCGTCCCTGCCCGCGCTGCCTCCCTTCCCCGTGCTCCCACCGACGCTTGGCGATCTCTGCGGGTCTCTCGCCCCCGTGGCGAATATACCTGAACAAAACCAGCCTCGGTGTCGCTTTTTCTTAACCCTCTCCCCAGCTGGCTCTAGTCCTGCCTGCTTCAAGGGGTTGCAGTGTAGGCTGAGACTCCTGGGGCATCGGGAGGGACCGAGGCTGCGTATGGAGGCGATTTTCTATACGTGACTTCAAACTCTCTTAAGCAACTGCTTTACGGCTTGGAAGGGCAACGGGAAGCCTTATCAAGGTCTAAAATGCTGCTTTATGGGGTTGTGGGTAGATCTGATCGGCTTTGCCTGTGCCGGTGCTGCAAAGCCACGTGCTCAGCCCCGGGAGGTAAGTACTGAAAAATCATGGTTGGCTTGAAAATACTGAGATTTTACGATGATATTGATGCTGACTTGTATTTGCTTCCTGTTCTTTGAATATTTATGGTGTTAAGTGGGTTTTGTCTTTAACTTGGACTTTCTGCTCTGTCAAGAGATTTAGGTTTTAATGGGATTTGTAGATACTCCCGTGACCTCCTGGAGCAGTGGTCTCCGGAAAATCACTGACTGCTGGCGAAACCAAGCTGCTGCGTGGTTGTAGCTGGTAATTTTATGTGTGTGTTTTGGTGTCCCACGATAACTTTAAGTTACTTTAGGATGGAGTTTACACACCGTAAAGATACAGTCCCGTATAGGTCCTTTCCCTCTGCAGTTGGTACTGGATGAGTAAAACGTCTTCAGAGGTGAGGTTCATCAGCGTCCCCACGGTTTGATGGGTCTTGGCTTCGAGAGAACAGAATCGGGGTTGGGAACAGCCACGATATTCAGCTACTCAGTGCTGCAG
>NW_010530082.1:0-702 GCF_000687285.1 Phaethon lepturus | reverse complement strand
AAAGAAAAAGAAAAAGAGGCGAAAAAATGAAGAGGAGGAAAAAAGAGGAGGAAAAAAGAGAATGAAAAAAACAGAGGCATAAGGGAGGAGGTGAGCGAGGGGGGAGATCCGAGAGCACAAGTGGAAACTAATAAAACTCTTGTTAAAGTGCTTGCTCAGGATCCATGGCGTCACCAGGTCTTTTACTTAGGAAGCCAAAGAGTTTTATTCCTAAATGAGTTAAAGAGTTTTTTCGCGTTCTATTCATCAAGCCACAAGTCGAGAGTCCCTAACATGAAACTATTTGTTTGCTTACACAACCAGCTGGGTGCAATTTCACGTCTGAGATATCTATCTGAAAGCGCCTCTCATTTATTATCCTTACTTGTCAGCGAATCCATTTTCCAACTTTTTTTTTCTTCCCCCCACACTCCCTGCTTCTTCATTCATTGAAGGCTTCGGGTTTAAACGCTCCCTTAAATATTTCAGCACCTACCCCTTCTCCCCCTCCGAGCACCTCCAGCGCAGCATAGCCGGGGAATAAGGCTAAAACTGCGGAGATGGGGAAGTTGTTTTTTGGAGGGGGTGTCCCCCCACCCCTTTCTTTATTAAGTGAGGGCATCCCCGCTGGACCTTCTCCGGCGGCTGCAAGGCGCAAGGTGCAGCCACCTGACAAATAAAATGACGTCATCCAGCTGTGAGGAGGGGTCGGAGACATCCCTG
>NW_010530081.1:0-2169 GCF_000687285.1 Phaethon lepturus | reverse complement strand
TTGATAGCTTCAAAGGAACCCAAAATCCCCCCAGCGGTGCCGACAGCTGCACAGCTTCCCCAAACCCGGCTGCTGCGACGTGACAGCCCGCGAGGCCCGGCCGCGCCGGCGCTCAAAGCCATGGTGACAGCTCCTCCAGCACCCCTGGGCCGGGGAAGGCGCTTCGGGAAGGCAGCGAACGATGGAGTGACTTTGGGTCACTGATGAAACGTCTGCGACCTCTCCTCCTCCTCCTCCAGGTGCTTCACTCCCCACGAGTGACGGAGAGCGGGGGGCGGCTGGGGTGCAAGGAGGGGATGAGCCCCGCAGCCAAAACCCTCCTCGCCCAGCCGGCGCCGGCACGTATCCCGCATCCCAATCCCATCCGCTGCGTGAGCAGTCAGTCACCCTTCCAAGTGCCGTGCAAAGCCCCTCCTCGCACTACAAAGAGCTCTCAGGGAACAGGCTTTGTGACTCCTTTCTAAATCCCAGCTATAAAAAAATCTATGCAACGCTTGGCTACCTGCAGCTACCTCCTTCCAGCCGCACAGCGATGCTCTCCGGACTCCCTCCATAAGCAATGACAGATACAAGAGCAGTGTGGGATGATGTCAAATATGCTTAAAATGTGTATGGATTACAACACCATAAATATTTTAAGGGCTTGAGTGAATCTGTTGCTAACCTCGTACCAAGCTCCACTGGCCCTTCCTCAGCCCTTCCCTCGGCAGCGGATGCCATCCAGGCAAAAGCATCATATTTTTACCCTGGTGCTAGCACTGTGTCTAACTGGCACTCTAAATAAAGGCCAGGATAATTGTAGCACTTACGGAAGAATCGGGTGCATTCAAAATAGTATCTTTTGGCTCCGGTAGTTTATCAGATGATTTTATTTTCCCAAGCACACCTAAAAGACAGCATGCCATAAGCACTCACCGTCTTCGTGCTTGCTCTGTGTAAGTGTTATTTCATGCCAGCTTGCTCACTTGGAAGAATACAGCAGCAAAATGGCACCGTATTTCCTTTGCCCGGCCACTGAGAAAACAGCAGGAAAGGGAACCGCAGAGCTCCTTCGGCAACATCGATGTGCCAAGGCTGCCAGCGCGCGGCACAGGGCGCACCAGCACGAGCTTGCCCAGGAAGCTGTCACAGATCTTCAATAATCCCGTCGTTTGCAGACACGCTGTTACGGTCATCACGAACAATTTGGGTTGATTCTGGCCAACGCCAAAGAGAAACCCATCCCGCTGGAACAGGCACCCTGGAGCACCCAACAGGCACCGGATGTGCAAATCCCACACTCCGACAAGCACAGAGCATCGCTCCCTGTGCCCCCCTTGCTCAGGTCCCGCAGAGCGGGGGACTTTGGTCCCATGTTAAGGAATGTCCACCCACCCCTGCCCTGCAGCTTTTATCCAGGTGCGATCAGAGGGACATCCGGTTTCGCCAAAACAGCCCTCACCATGCGGTACGTCATGTCACAGCCTGCCCTGCTAAGGTCTGCGTGCGTGCGTGCGTGCGAGACTGGCCGAAGAGAACTGGACCCTCTACAGGCATCACAGGATGCTGGAAGAAAGAAAGACTGCAGCCACTGGAACGTAACCCAGCCAACTACACCAGCCTTCAGCCAGCGGAGCCAGCACTCGGAAAACCGCCAACGGAAACAAGACAGCCTCTTAAATCCCCAGCCCTTACGTAACGCGCGCGCAGCTGCCTCCCCACGACACACGGCAGTGCCACCAGGGTCGACGTCCCCAGAAAAAAGCGCCTCGGCGAGAAGAGTAGCCTGGCTGCAGCCGGCAGCGAGGTCCCCGCTACGGCACGCGGGGAACCGGCAGGGCGGCGGAAAGGAAGGTGCCATCGTCCCGTGCAACACTGCAAAAACGGGGAACGTCGCAAACGCCCCTGCTCCCCTTCAGCCCTGGGACGCACCGGCGCCGTCCTGGACTTCCCTTCCCCCTCCCTAATTTAACGGATTCAAGAGAATCGTTCAAATACGCATTGTATTTGTTGTTACTGTAGCACACAAAATATCCAAGCGTGGATACTGCTATAAAAGCAGAAAGAAAAGGAAGCAGCGGCACTGGCAGCTCTTGCATCGCCTGCAGAACCCCACCACGCCGGACGGAGCAGGAGGCCATCGCAGCAAGGCAGGCGTGAAAGTATTTGTAAGAACGACTAATAGCGGCT
>NW_010530080.1:0-19802 GCF_000687285.1 Phaethon lepturus | reverse complement strand
ACAACTCTCTGGGTTCGGCCATCCAGCCAGTAATGGGCCCCATAGATTTATGTGCATCCAGCTGGAGCAGCAAGTCTCAAACATGTTCAGTGTCAGCTGGGAGTTTATCATCACCCACAAGTCCTGGTCTTCCAACACAGGTCTCTGAGGGTCCCAGGGCCCATAGCTGGTGTTGAAGACAAAGGCGAAGGAGGCATTTAACATCTCTGTTTTTTTACGTCTCTATTTGTGAGGTGACTGACCTCATCAAGCAACGGACCAATGTTATCTCTGATCCTCCTTTTGCATATAACATATTTTAAAAAAACGTTTTTGTTGTCCTTCACAGTGCTGGCCAGCTTGAACTCTAATCAAGCTTTGGCCGCACAAATTTCCCCCCCCTACCATGGCAAACAGCACCTCTGTAGTCCTCCTGTGTCACTTGCCCTTGCTTCCAATGTCCATACATTTTCCTCTTCTGTCTAAGTTCTAGAAGAAGATCCCTGCTCAGCCAAGCCAGCCTTCAGCTCTGCTTGCTTGACTTCCGACACTTTGGAGTTGCCTGCTCCTGCATTCTTAAGAGATGGTTCTTAAAAAATGACCAGCATTCATGGACCCCAATACCTTCAAAAGCAGATGCCCAGGGGACCTTACCAACTAGCTCCTTCAGCAGCCTGAAGTCTGTGCTCCCTATATCCAGTGTCAAAGTTTTGCTGGAATTTTTTACTTCTCTCACTAATGACTTGAAAGTCAACTACCTCATGGTCACTGTGGCCAAGAGAGGAAGGTAAGCAGGAAAAGAGTGGGAAACCAATAACCTCTGAACAGAAAACTTAGAATGGAACAAGAAACATCCTCTCAACCCAAAGAATAGTTCAATATATTACTATCCAGTTTATCAATTACAGCTCCATCTCCAAAAAAATTAAGAAGAAATAATACATTATGACAAACTACTGAAACAGAAAAATACAAGAGCATTATAAAAAAGAGTGACTGAGGGAGCAATAGACTACGACACTGAATAAAGCATGGTGCATAATTCATTCTCCATTTTTTTTCTATCCTTACCATTTCTTTCAGTGGGAATCTGAGACTTTCCCTTTAAGATATCAACAGTCAAAGAAGACAGACAAAACCAGTACAAGCAATGCAAAAGACCAGCAACTATACAACTGTCACTGCAACAGGTCTGAAATTGCAAAAATTAGTTTAAAACACCTAGAACCGCTGAAGAATTAGAGATGAAGGCTCCTGAGTTGGCAAAACAATCAAAAAAAGCTAAAGAAAATCTGAAGTGTTTTTTTTTTAAATAAATTATCTTTATTAGACAACTATTTTGCAATTTATGGCAAAATGTCAGTCTTGCAATTCCCTCCAAACATCCTTCCATTCACATTTTCACTACTGTGAAAGCTAGTTTAAAAATGCATAACTATGGTTACCCATGATGGCTAAGAGGAGAAAAAACAGCATTTTAACAGCTGACCTCAAAATCACTTACAGCAGCTTAGCAAGAGTGGGGATGAGGAAGGCAGGCAACAGAAATTACTTTTTGCACAATAGCCTCACTGTTACAGCACTAGTCCAGAAAATGAGACTTAGCCTTTCAATCTACCCTTAGGGCCTGAGCCTACTTCTCTAACATCCCATCAGATTTTTTAACGCTATTATGTTGTATACATATATACACACACACATATATACATAGAAAACATTTATATGCTTGTGTGTATATATACATAAAGAGTATAAACATGTATTTTTATATACACACATATATATGTAGTCTGTGTGTATTTAGCACTGAGTTTTAAAGGCAAAAGCTGCCTTTTAAAGAATAAAACTCAAATGACTGTCAGCCGGTGAATACAAATCAGCCTGCAGCCTGTTGACTTAAGGGCTTATTAAAGGGCTGTCAGTTAAACCCCTTTGCAAAGGCGACCTCCTGACAAGATGAAGAACAGGAATGTCCTAGTCTTTGCTGCAGTATTCTTCCCATTCCTTCCAAATGAACTAATTTACGAAGAAAAATGAAATCTGAATTTACCACCTTACAGGGACACCCACTTTAGTCACTGTCACAGGAGGAATTAAGCACTGCTTTTATGCATACTCAACCAAAATATCCTAGCCATGCCTAAATTTCAAGGCACGTGGTGCTGATGTACCTGACCAGGCAGGCTGAACCTAAACAGTCTGGCTCCTTAAACCAGTCAAAGGAAATGCTGCTGTAGTATTCATGTCTTGTACCTTTCGACTGATCTAGTCTCATAGATACCATTTAAGTGCATCTTATTGTTAACTGGAAGTTAAAGGAAGGTAAAGCCTCTGTTAAAATAAATAGCAAGCACCAAATAATGGCTACTTCAAAATCATAAGCTAGTTATAAAGAGCAAGTTATTCGGTAAACCATTTTACGTGGTTGATAAACCATAACTTCCAAAGATAAATCAAAAATAATGACTATAATTGCTGAAAATTAAAATTACTGCTTCCAATTTAATTGAGTAATGATGTGCAAATCATTATTTTTTTGATTAGCTCTTAGAAAAACTCACCAAAATGATCCATTACCCATTTTACTAGGGAGCAGGTAGGACTCTATTCTGGAACTTTAATTTTTGCAAATCTATTTCTTTTTTTCTGTTGTACTAGAATATTAATGTAAGTACACTCCAAGATATACGAATATGCTACACGGTGATTACTTCACTAAGCCCAGAGAAACACACTGCCACTGGCTAACTCACTCAAAGCACTGTCAGTCTGTTTGCCCTTCTCTGATATGAAACATCCTACCATGAAATCAAGTTATTGCTAACAGGCTTAAAAAGAAAGTAAGTTTGGCACCCAGAAAATAATAGCTGCATAAAACTGTTCCCAAATGAGTATCACATATTTGCCCCTCCAGGCTTATATTACTGGGAGAATTCTTCAATGGCAGCTACAGAAGCAGCCACTTTCTCATTTTATATGCAAACAAACATTTTACTTTTATGGGGAGGGGAAGAAGCTTCTGAACAAATTCAAAAGGCTTTTAGTTTACCTTAATACAGCAGACATATCTTAACACTATCCTGTATTCACGTACACACCTTATCCTTCTTTATAATGCCACAGGGAAGTGAAAAAACCAGTTCACAAATAAACTATGCAGACACTCTTCTGATGTGGAGCTGTAAACAAATACTCTACCACTACACAACAGCATATGAAAAAGTAAAGAGAAGTCTGTATTTCAATTCCGGAACACGTGGGAACACAACTTTGAAACAGCAGAAATATACATGACTTAATTCAAAACATTCTAAAACTGTACTTATTAAAAATCAACTATGTGACAGCATCTCATTGGTTTAAAAATGGAAAAGCTATTGATTCATAGAAACTGCCTGATACGCTTTCTTAGGCATTTACGCATGCTCTTAACCATTAAAAATAGAACTACGCAAACAGCAGGTGATACGGTGCCTGCACAATCCCATCGAAACCTATGGCTAACAAAGACGTAGCTTCTTAAAACATGCATGACAAGGCCCACGTCAGGTAACAGTGACACTGTCATGAGCATATGACAAAAACAAGGCAACAAGGACTTACACAAGGACTGTTCTCACCAGAGGAGTAATTACTAGCTCTGGAAGAACAGCTCGTAGCATGTTCACAAGGAAGTTATCCTTTCACCAAGGGTGCATCTATTCTTGATACGTTGCTGACAATGCATGGCAGCAATTCACTGACCTGAGAAATGCAAAACATGGTTTAATAAGTTGTTTGGAAATGAGATGTTCCAAGGCACTTGGATAAAGCTACCACACAAGATAGATGAAACCAAAAGGGTCACTATGTTCTCAAAGTCAGCAGAAGAATAACCAAATGTATCTTCTTAGTTAAGATATACTTTCTCCAGGAAAAGCTATAAGAAACATAACGTTCCCTGAACAGACATCCCAGAGCTGTTCTGTTTAATCCACAACCTAAAGCAGCAACAAGAGAGGGAACAAAAAGAGTCAGAATACTTTATTCCTTCCTCAAAAAAAATCCAACAAAATGAGACCAAAGAGAAAATTCTCTTCAGGATACCACAGTTCTCTTCTAATACCGATTTCCTTATTCTCAGAAAGCTTCTGCTTGCCCAGGAGACTACATACATATAAAAACTTAGGCAAGTTGCAAATTCAAGTTGTTTGACTTTCAGTGTTACATGTTTCTAAATCACTTTCTGTAATACTGTCCAAAAAGTCAGTTTCCTAAATGGTGGAAACATTTCAAACCACAGAGTGACTTTAATAGAAAAGTAAAACATTATTCTTCCAGCGTGGCCTTGGACAATGTTCTACACTTAATTGTGGCAATGTGTCAGACATGATCCCACAAAAGAAGTGTAAAGAACTAGATTAATAGAGCTCATCTCTTCTGTCCACTCATGAGCACCTACAATTTTTGAAGTAAATCTGGTGGTGGGGTAATTTCTCTGTGGTGGTAACACTGAGAGGAGAAAACCAAACATCATCAATGCGCTTGATTTTCCAGGAAAGAGGACATTTCATCACTGACCGCCTACAGTCAAGAGGGAAGTGTCAGAAATACTGCAAGACCTAGTCACAGTATCTCTAACAGCTGTATGCCAAGAACTCCTAATCCTAGCTAGAATCTAACACACAAAAAAGAATCAGACCTTTGCGATTCAGGTGGCAAGGGTGATACAGCAAACAGAAAATTATGGTTTATGAGCTGTAATCACTGCTTGTTTGAAAACTGTAAATTAAACCTCAAAACCATAGTACAGATACTGATTTAAGGGACTTCCAGCACCACATGGTATGTGTGAACTTCTCTGGCATCTCTGACGTCGCATGACCACAGCCCTCACCTCCCAGCTGGGGCTGAGGATCAGAGTAGAGGGCTAGTCTCACAGAGCGTTGAAAAACCTCACACGGTGACAGCAGGAGTTGTCCCACCTCCAGACTCAGCAGTAAACTGAAGGCAGGTCTTAACTGACTCCTAGGTCAAATACAGCCTGCAGCCCAGAGCGGGACCACTCAAAGATACTGGGTATCACGACTGACAGCACACGAGCTCTTTTTGTTTCCCAACACCATGGGTAGAAGCATAGAACTACTGGATGACTGTGTATGTTTCAGACTATAATCACCTTGCTTATAATTGGCATGGTGAAATAAAAACTTATACTTAGCCATAGAAGCTCTTAACTAAGCTTCATTGAAACCACTGAGATACAGGTACCTAAATCATAGAATGGTTTGGGTTGGGACAGACCTTTAAAGACCATCTAGTCCAACCCCCCTGCCACAGGCAGGGACATCTTTCACTAAAACAGGTTGCTCAAACCACCCTCCAACCCACAGTGCTTTTGTGCCTCTGAGCTCACACACCACTTGCACTCCAGCACCTGAACAGCAGATGCTGTGCACAAGGAGCTTTTCCTATTCCCAGGAAATTAAGCCAGTCTGCTACTCAACTGAAGTCAGACTGTATCAGTACTCACCTCTGTATTAATATTCCCCAGTAAACTGCCATTTACAAAGTTCAGTAATTCACTAAGTAATACTCAGTTCTTCATGATTATTTACACATTAATTCTCAGTTCTGCTGTTGAAGAGCTGTACAGTTTTCCTCCCAGTACATATGTGAAATTTTGCTGAAAATCTTTGGCCTCTGCATAGATGATGTAGTCTACTTAGTAATACTAGCCTATACAATCACACTAAAAATAGAGAATATGTTAGCCTTTATTAACTGCAAAATCTTATCAGCATATTTTGAGCTAGGTTTCTGTTGTGAAAATTGTTGTACAAGGTTGGGTGATCTGCCCAAGAACTCTACCTCCCATCTCACAAAGTCTCCACTTAATATGGCAGATACAGACTGATTACGAAGCCTGAGAAACAAATGTAAATACAAAGCATCAACTACAGTTCCTGTATGACATGGAGGAGACATTTCAAAATTAAACATTTGATGCAAAATTCCTGTGAAAGGGTTTCAAATCACCTCAGTTTGAAACCACCCCAGGGACCTCCATCTGGAGAACAAATTATCAATTTCTTCACTGCACACAAAAATGATTTTATTTTAGTAGAAGTGCTATAAAGAACGCTTAAAAATTTGGCACACATCAGGTACCTAAAAGGTGGATGCACTGGACCCATTCCCAACTTTCAAGTAAAATATTTTAGCTTTTAAATCTTTTCTAAGAGTGTCATTTCCTGGCAGAGAGGAGGTGACTGAGAACAGATCCACCTCTTAAGTCCTGCACTTGGATCAAACTGACCTAGTATTATTTTAGAACATTATGACAATTCTGAACTAGCATAAGGTCTTCAAACATCATAATCCATTTAACCTAAACTCTTCTCTCTCTTGGTTAAAACAGGGGAAAAATAAAAAAAAAACACCACCACAAAACAGTACCAAGGATGTTTTATAAAAAGACATGAAACTTATCCACACTACAATCCTGGAAGAATATAGAGATTACAAAAAGATTTAGACAGAGAATCTCACTAACACATCAGTGAACCCAATTCACATGAGGACTACAGCAGAAATAGAAAGCTGCAAGAAGGCTCTCCGACAGTAACTATTAAGGCTATATGTTCAGCTAGCTCAAAGGGAGGAGGCTGAATCTTATTTTGCTAGAGAGAGATTCTGGGCATAATGGAAATGTTATGTTATGACTCTGTTTTGAGTGTGACAGCTTAGAGTTACGAGAAACGCTGCTGTGTATCCTACCAAATGAAATAACAAATATGTGCTCAGAGACCCAAAGAGTGCAAAAAACTTTAGTCCATCATTTCGTTCTTCCATATGATAAATGTCATAAAAATAAAAACAGATATTGTGAACTGAACTGGCAGTCATTCCACTTTCACTCAATCTTTCGTCCCTTCTACCTCAGTTCTGCAAGCCAAGGTCAAAGTTTACATCTTGAGACACAAGCAGCTTTCTCTCCCGTGGTTGGAATTTAATAAGCCTGACACAGGAGTTACTTCGCTGGGGTGTGCTTAGTTCTACTGCAACAGCACTTGCAAAAGACAGGCTGAAAAAGTATATGCTCAATAAACAGATAAGAGAAGATTTTTTTACTTTGTTTCCATAAATAGCCCCAACTTCCTTCCCTCCATCCAAAAACTAAAGAAGGAAAAAAAAAAATTTAACAATCTAGTAGCCTTTCTCTTACTACTCAGAATTAGGTACAAAATAACCGAAATAAATTAAGTCACAAAGGTACAAGCAAGAGACAATCAAGCTCACAGTTTCTGAATACAAACAGGTTAGATAAGGCATGCATTTCCAATTCCACAATAAATAACCTGAAACTAGATTTACAAAAAAAAATTTCTTTGCTCCATTGCAACAATTTACTATCATTCTGCTTGTAAATGCAAAAATATTTTTTGAAGGTGCGATGCGGGTAGCTTCACAGTTAGAAAGGGACAAGAAGTTTAAGGAAATTAGGAAAAAAATTAGTCTGATTAACACCTGACAAGGTGTGGCAAAAATAATAGCTAGAAATGGTTAATATAAGCATCACTTACGCAACTATGTAAGTAGTTAAGTAACTATGCGAATTATTATGAATATTCAGCCATATTCAGCAGTATCCAAACAGATCTGACACACAAAATCTAGAATTAAGTAGAAATTACTAACACCTGAATGTGAAATAACTCTAAACTGCCATTTGTAACAGACACTGTTCAATAAATAGCTTCCCTGACCCCATCCCAGTAATTTCCTTTCGCTTGATCTAAAATCAAGCTTACAATCAGCAAAATAAAAAGTGTATTGCTGAATACACTGAACTGAGCCACTGGAACTTAAATAACTTCTAGACAAAAAGATGAAGTCCTAAGGCTGTATCTTTTGACCCACTATGTTTTGAAACTGTTAGAAGGAATAACATGTCCTAGGCATGTAGTTAAAGCTGCATATCCAGTTAAACAGGGTAACTTACGTGTCCCCTAAATGTAAGGAGAAAAGAATTAGAAGGTATATGAGCTGCAATAGTAATAAAGCAGCGGGTCACCAAAGCCCCTTCTCTTCTGAAAAGAGGCAAACACCCCATAAGCCACATCTTTCTAACAGCCTCTGGATACTAATTTTTAAAGAGATTGAAACATTTGCATAAAAATGCAAAACGGGTATTCCATCAACAAGCTGAAAAGCCTTTTGTTTTCTTCTGTAGTCTGAAGAGCAAATATAACTATTGATATAAGAATCAAATAGTATGAAATGTTGCAGTCAAGGAAAACAGCTGAACACTGTTAACATGGCTGCAGTCTACCCTCTAAAATGTAAAGGGCAGATTCAGTCACTGAGCTTGTCGTAAGCAAAGAGGTTGGAAGCTTTTTCCTGTTAGGTTTATGTGGTTCACGGTGGTATTGCTACAGTGCCGTCAGCCTGCCATCATTTTTGTTATGAACTTGTGTTTTCTAGAGCTTTAAAACTTTGCCAGTAAAAAATAAATAAAATGAAATTATACAAGAATTAAAGCTGTTTTCTTCAGGAAAGGGATTTCTTCTGACAGTACCCTCTACTGTATTAATAATAATTATAGAAACTCTAGCATATCTCTTAAGAATTTAACTCCCTCCCATAGACTGTCAGAGGAGCTTAAGTAGGTCTTGAAATGGGAAACATCTACACTGTCAGTACTGAAACCATTAAAATGCATCATCATCTCTCTGAGAGAAAAATAACTTCCTTGGTAGTAGCTTTGTCTCAAAGGCTCCATTAGAGACAATTCAAGTGGGTAATACATTTTTCAAACTTAGACCATCATTAAGTACAGTTATACAATACCTGTGATCATTGATCTTTGTAAACTATTTTCTTTAATATTTGACTTATGCTTCTGGGTCTGTATTGTCGATAAAAACTTTCATAGCTTGGAAGAAAGGAATAGATACTGTTATTTAAACAGAACTGTAGGATTCTGTAACATCTGTGTCAACTCCTTTACTTCGATTGAAGGAAAGAGCGGTATCTGTAAAGTACACCTTATTACACCTCTGACATGGTACAGCATCTATGTATAGGGCACCTCATAACCACTCATAAGTACAAATACAATCTTTCTGAATGTAGTATTTCCATGCTGCACTCATCTCTAAAAAAAGAATGGCATGAAGGGACAAGGTTTTGGGGAAAACATATTGATAAGCACTATCAAGATACTATGAAGAGAAAGGTAAACTAAATATCTACTGAAAAGTACACAGAAGGAAAAATGTATTCTGCCTTCCTTTTCTTCATATATAAATACAGAAAGATTTTAGTCAAACAGGAATATTTGTTTTAGTCCTGCAAAAGCTGCAATTATAACAGAAGGAAGAAAAAGACAACATGAATCTATTCAGGCAGGAGAGTTCATCTGCTGGAGGGCAGGAGGGCTCTGCAGAGGGATCTGGACAGGCTGGATGGATGGGCCCAGGTGAACTGTATGAGGTTCAATAAGGCCAAGTGCCGGGTCCTGCACTTTGGCCCCAACAACCCCATGCAACGCTACAGGCTTGGGGAGGAGTGGCTGGAGAGCTGCCCAGCGGAAAGGGACCTGGGGGTGCTGGTTGACAGCCGGCTGAACATGAGCCAGCAGTGTGCTCAGGTGGCCAAGAAGGCCAACAGCATCCTGGCCTGTATCAGGAATAGTGTGGCCAGCAGGAGGAGGGAAGTGATTGTGCCCCTGTACTCGGCACTGGGGAGGCCGCACCTTGAATACTGTGTTCAGTTTTGGGCCCCTCACTACAAGAAGGACACTGAGGTGCTGGAGCGTGTCCAGAGAAGGGGAACGAAGCTGGTGAGGGGGCTGGAGCACAAGTCTTATGAGGAGCGGCTGAGGGAACTGGGGTTGTGCAGTCTGGAGAAGAGGAGGCTGAGGGGAGACCTTATCACTCTCTACAACTCCCTGAACGGAGGTTTCAGCGAGGTGGGTGTCAGTCTCTTCTCCCAAGTAACAAGCAACAGGACAAGAGGAAATGGTCTCAAGTTGTGCCAGGGGAGGTTTAGATCGGATGTTGGGAAAAAGTTTCTTCACCGAAAAGGTTGTCAAGCATTGGAACAGGCTGTCCAGAGAAGAGGTATACCTGGAGGTATTTAGAAGACATCTTAATATGGTGCTTAGGGACATGGTTTAGTACTGGACTTGTCAGTGCTAGGTTAACTGTTGGACTTGATGATTTTAAAGGTCTTTTCCAACCTAAATGATTCTATGATTCTATTCCATGTTAAACTACAGGATTAGAAAAGGGAATAGATGAAGAGGGGCATAATTTCCATGGTTTTGCTATAAATTTTAGAATATGGCTTTTCTTTTTCCCCCTCTTAGTAGAAACTTTTAAGAACTTAGAGGCGTTTCTCAGTTAACCAAGGCAATGAGGAGAAAAAAAAACATGCTAACACACAATTTAATCACCTTGTATTATTGTGTGTGGGAGAGGCAGGGGGACAATACAGAAAGATTTACGTAGTGAGCAGCTTTAACCAGTATAATGCAGACAGGTACCAGCTACAGGTCCTAAAGTGCCAACTCTTAAAGCCAAGAGCTTTGATTAGGGAAAAACAAGGACCAGTTAATTAAGAAATCATATAATCCAGTTTTATTGTTAACTCTCCATTATGCAAAGAGACTTCTCAAGCAATTTTTGACACATTTTTAAGGCATATTTCTTTGACAACTTCAGGTTACTGAAAAGCCACTCATTATCTTAATAGTTCTTTTAAATGGAAGAAACTCGCTGCTTTGCACACATATACACACATGAGAAGACATCTCCTGTATCTCCAAAGCTTTATCCAGAAATTGTAGGGTTTTGTAGAGCAAAATGGAAATTTCCAAACTGAAATAATATTACTTGAAAGATTCTGAAGTCTGTAAAGCAAACAGATAGCTAGGGAAAAAAAAAAATTAGCATATACAGAAAGCCTAGTATTATGATGAACACTTCACATACTTTCTTCTATTTATGAAATATATTTGAGATAAAAGCAATACTAACATAATATATCCAAGGAACGATAACTGCAGAATTTAGAGCAAAGTCTTAGAAAAACCTTAGCAACCAAAATACACATAAGAAGATTCCTAATGCTATGACACTTCCTAAGATGCCATAAAAATTCAGATGTTTTCTCAGAGACCAAGATGTACATGAAGATTGCTATACAAAGTATATTTGCATATACACTTAAGTATTAGGATAAACTCTTACATGTTGTTAACAGTGCCATTAATAAGTACAGTTACTTCTATCTCTGCAACATATACATTTTGGAACTCATAGGCTATTTCTAAACCCTGCGACCTAGAAGCACTCAGGCTATATGTTATTTCAAACCTTGTCTCAACATATGTGTAGACTGCCTGCTCTCTCCGCCATCCTGCCTTCCATAGGAGAAGAATGGTCTGGAGAGCAGCAATGGTGCTACAGCAGACTCCAGAAAGCTCTTCTCTCAGGGCAGTTCAGGGACCAGCCTGGACAGGAGAAGTTGTGTGTGACAGATCACAGCCACCCAGAAGTTTTGCAGTTGTATAATGTGAGGTTTTTAGGAGATGCAGCTATTTCTAGAAGTATTAAGACTCAGGTAATAGGCGGCTTAAAAAACATGCCAAAAGTTCTTTAAAAGTTGGAATACAATTAGCAGGTAAAACCAGTAACTTTTTATTTTTAATCTCTAAGAGAGAAATCTAGGGTTTTTTAAGGAAAAAAAAAATGGTAGAACTGGCATTAGTACAGCAAGCAATATAAAGATGCAAAACTTTTTTTTAACCTAACCCTTAGAACCCAGAACTTCAATTTTATTTGTTATTCTACAGTGTTTCCAAGTGCGCATGCTAACTACCAGCTCTCTGTAACAAGTTGCAAAAGAGGGAAGGGGAATAGTTCACTCCCTTTTTGAAAAAACCAAAGCCATGATAAACAGTAAACTATGCAAAGTAAATGGTGAGTCAAACATTTTAAGAAATTAAATTTTACAATACTGTACAATTTGCAATCGACTGCCACATTAAAAGTTTAAAGTTCTAGAACACACAAAACCAGAATAGCAACACTACTTCTTGCTCTTTACTCATATATGTCTTCATTCATGGAAAATGAAGACGTTCAAATTAAGAATGGGAAAGGATAAATATCATAAAAACATGATCTACAATAATAACAACAATGAAAGTTATTAGTAAGTAGAGTAGCAATTAGATATACTACAATACCTTAGTGGCCCAAATATTTTGGTTTTCCTGAGACATGTTCCCCATGAAACACTGTTTTTAATTTTTAAAGACCAGAAATTTATTGCATTGTGATACACTGTTTGTGGTTCCATCTCCCCTGAGCCACAAAGCAAAGAATGTTTTGTTAGTCCAATAATAATATAATGCTACAGAGGGGATTCAGTCCTAGCATAAAAAGATCCACCATTTCACATGGTGTAGTTTTCTGCAGTAATGGTCATGTAGCAGAATGATTACATTGTCTAAGGTTATGTCACTTTACAGGCATATATGGGTCTGCTCTTTTGCCCTGAAGAGACAGGTCAAAGGACCTTTCTGTAAGTACAAAAACAAAACCAATATCTTTACCATAGAACAATTTATTCAAATTACATTATGTAATACTCATGCTGCACCTTAAATCCATTAATTTCTCCCACTTCAGCTCTTTTGATACACTATAACCCCAATTTTTTTAATTAAATGCACACTATCTTTCCTTTCATTCTTCTTCCAGTATTAGTGCAAATTTTTTCCTCTTCCTTAGAAACATTCCCAAATGAACAGTGCCAGCATCAAACTCATAAAACATCCCACTCTAACCGAGACAACTTCGTCTCATGGCTGGTTAGTAATCACATAAGGGTAGTTTGCATATGTACTCTGTGGTAGTTTACATTACACCCAAATGGACCAACTAAAGCAGATTAAAAACATGGACTGATTAAAACAGAATTTTAAAGACATCATGTTCAAAAAGATGCCCTACCATGAGTCGGCAATTTGTAGTATATGGCGACACTATGAAGGAGAACCTGAGGGAACTAGTACTTAGGCACAGCAGACAGCCAGTGCCCAGGAATGGACAAGCGGGCTGAGCTGCTGGGCAGCAAACCCCATCGGTCCAGCGCCCGCAAGCACAGGACTGCTGCAAAGGACCAGCACCTACCCGTGCTTCAGAAAGCGGAGGTCACGCAGGGGCTGCTGGAACTACTACACCAGGTCAGAGAACGTGTATTAGTGAGCTGGGAGAATGAGCTACTGCATAATGTTGTACGTATTACACAATGACAGAGGTCATGAGTAATTTCCCACAGATGTTAGATAGAAAGACTAGGCTGACAAACAATAAATTGGGCTTTCCTCTCGGAAAAAGTCTTGCGTTATCCTGAGGAAAAACTGCACATGAAACTTGCCCAGAAGAACCACACACAGGCAAAGCAGAGATGGAAACTAACAGCAGAGGAAGAAATTCATATATAGAGTGCTGATACATGACTGATGCCCAAAGGAAAGCTTTCAAGAACTAGAAATAAACCTGCTTCATCAGAGACACACAGTCTACTAGAAGTAGGACTTAAATTTGATGACTTTTACAAAAACGTTTCACATACCTCAAAAGGGAAGGAGGAAAAAAAGTAAGAATATACTTTAAAAAGAAACCAGCTATTATATAATACCAGCAGCAACACCGTACTTGGGGAAAAAGCAGTGTCCACTTAGATGGAAGTTTTTCCAAATGACAGCATCAGATTTATTGCCAAACTACTATGGAAAAAGGTATTTATTATAAGAGGAGTTAAAAATTATTAAAAGCTGCACAAGAACAGAAAGCATACATAGACACACAAACATTGATACTGTTAATAGGTGTGCAACCCTTCAAGAAGAAATATATCACCAAAAAAAAGGAAAAAAAAAAAAAAGTTGTCAGCCATCAAAAAAGACCTACAAGAAACAGAGACAAGCATTCCTTACCAGTTTTTGAAGGAAAGGAAGTGAAAAGTGAGATAAATAAAACAGGATGGTTTTCTCCTGTCTAAGTACTAAGAAAAATCTTGAAAATGGTTGGCAGTACCTCAATGAACTTTGGGTCAGAACACTGATTTTATTATTAAGGGGGAGGAAAAGGATAAATGAAGGTCAGGAGTCTGTCAGAAACACTGTAAGATACAAAAATGATCTTCGTTAAATATTTCTCAGTAGCCTTGTGAAAGAAATGAGGATCAATACAGACATGTACAGAAACATGTAAAAGAAGCAGTAACAATCATGAGCAGTCTGTACACAGTGCAAAACAAACTCAGAAATAACGAAAGCAGCAGATATCAAGTTTGAAGGGAGAAGGTATATATGTGGTGTTAGTTAACATAGTTACTGGTCTTTAAAAAAGAGCCATGATCATATTGTGGAAATCATCATGATCATTATGGTCTGCTGCCAAAAAAAAAAAAATAGTTAAAAAAATTAAAGAAGAAGTAAAAAATTAGTTAAAAATAATAACAACAACCAACACCCCTCCCGCCCAACATTAAAAGTGTAAGTGCCAGTATGCAAGAATAAGATTGTCCCTTGGAGAAAATACACCAGCAGAATTCACAGAGCAGAATTTTGCTGGTAAACTGTTCTACCCAGAAAAGGCGTCCTTAAAAATTCCACTCTCAAGAGTTCAATTAGCCAGCTCACAACAAGGCTACATGAATGAATTACAACTACTCAGAACAAGAGCTGGAGAGTGGGGCCCAAGATGGCATACAGTGTAACTACTGCCAGTATGCAGAATAATAAATCCAGGGTTGTTAATGTTGTTTTTCTTCTTAAGTGTAAAGAAAATTGGAACACAGCAGCTAGAAATAGTGTTATTGTAAGGGAAAATTCTATGCCCCTTTTCTTTGTGTGAAATTCTGTTCCATTTATGACACCTTATTATTTGCATTCAAAGAAAAATAACTGGAACTTTATACACAAAACAGTGTACGTAGCTAACAAATATAAAACCTTATCATCTACAAGCAGATTTTTAAATCTGCATTTAGGCACAGAAAGAGACTAACTTCTATAAATGGTCAAACTGCTGTGTGCATCTTTAAAATCACTAAACAGAACCTGTGGACTCCCAGCACCTTCAAAACATACCTCTCCACTTGCCAAAGGCCCTCTATACAACTGAATGTGTGTAACAGTCAGAAAAAGAAAGCCACATTATTAACAGTGAAAATTTGAAATTCATTTATTTAGCATGTTGGATTTTTTTTTTTTTTTCTTTTAAAACCAAATGCTTTGGGTCTGGTACAACTAATGAACAAATAAATATGCAACAAAAAATGCATTGTATCTGTGTGTACTTTATGTGTAATATTAAAATCAAATCATGGATCTTTCAGCCTGGGAGCATTCCTCTTAATTCCTCAGGGAGAAAGAGAGATCACTGTTAACTCTGCTCATGGCATTTTGAAATGTGGTAAACCATTACAGAAATTAAAACCCCTTGTTCAGTAGACTCTGAACTAAGCTCCAATTCTGGTTATTCTAACCACAAACAACAGGCAACCATGTAGATGGACAATTTGCAAATCAGTCATGGGAATATTAGAAGTTAGACTCTAGGTTAGTACGTTTGTTCTGTCCTTGCCAAGTTTTCCTTGCTGTTAAATTAAAATGTTAACTTTCAAGCATATGACAAATCTTACTTACTCTATTTATGGCTAGTTAATTCTCAATGAGGATCTGTTTTACTTATCTCTAAAATTTGCTCATGAAGCATCCATGAGGTATTTTAATCCAACAATATCCTTAATCTCTTTGTTTTTGCAACAAGATACAAGTACAGAACACAGGGGCAAGACGATATTTTTGTTTCCTTCTTTGTTCCCTGAGATCAGATGGAAATGGAGAATGACAGGAAAGCAAGTTTTCCCTACCCAGAAGCAGAAAATAGGTTTACAGGCTTGCCAGTTCATAGCCTAAGAAGATTAATTCCTGCACTTAAGCCGTAATAGAGGACAATCTAGAGAGGACTGATGTTTAGTTCAATTGGTGCTATTTGCTCTGATGCAAGAAGAAATAGGAAGCTGTTTTAACCTCCCATTCACACTGTGAAATAAAAGACAGCATGCACATAAGCAAACTCCAGCATAGAACTCTTGCCAGTTTTCTTGTAACAGCAATCTCCAAGGCAACTTGTGCCATGAAATGAAAGTAAGAGTATATTTTTGACTTCTGACCTTGTGACAATGGGTAGGTAACAGCAGGGAGAAAGACAACATGCCAAAACTCTTGTGAATTCACAACACTGCAAAGAATTTAACTGCAAGTTAATTTCTTCTACACTATAGACCGGAGATTACCTGTATGACTATCCACGCAGGAGTTGCTTAAAAGTGGCACAGGAGAACCAGCAGTCTTCTTCCACACAATGGAGACAGTGGCTGCAAAAGCAGCAACTTCTGATCGCAGCCACCTGAACTACTTCTCACCCTACGGTGAATGGTCAGAACAAGCTGGCATGCCTGTGCCTGTACAGTCCCACATGATTTCGAGTTGCAGCAAAGGTATCTTAGCAAAACTAAGCTGCTTCAGAAATCATCCCTCTGTTAGATCTACTTGCATATGCTGACTTATCTTAGGTAAAGATGCTGTTTCACAACACTAAGGGACACCAGCAAGGATAATAACCTACATAAAACAGGCACTACTCCTAACAAAAACTTAAACAAAAATAAATACATGACTAAACTTTCTATACTAAAGTATCATGTTTCTCTGCACATTAATTTAGCTTTAGTTCAGCTTTAAGCACAACGCTAAGAAGCACTCTGTCTTTCCAGCAGTTTTCCCAAGTTCATTCGTCAGGTAGGAAAAGTTAGTACTATACATGCAGCTTGTGGAGAATGTAATTTCTGATTTAAAATATTTTCAGCCCCCTACAGGTTTAGGCACAGATCAACAACGGCAACATTCAGTCCTGTCTGTGTTCTGGTGGTGGGTAGCTATTGGCTACAATTACATAACAAACCCATTCGTAATAGCTCAAAATACAACGTATGCAGGAAATTGAGAAGAGAGATCCTAGGGGGCATTACTCTAGTTGTATATTTTGAACAAATTCAATAGACTTTTCCTTCTCTATCTTCAGCGTTGGTTTTGTATGTTTTTACAATATGATAAAATGCCAGGATCAGATATTAAACAGAACAACTATAACAAAAGTATTTATTTAGGTATCACAGATCTCTGTTTTCCTTTCTGGTTTTTAGTTTTTATTTTAGCCATCTAACCCTGTACCGTGTGTCTCAGATAAGCGCACACATAAGTAGGTTTAATAGTTTTAATTATACTACATACTAGTAGTTAGAACAGTAGTCTACTGTGCAAGCTCTGAGCATTTATTGTTAGAATTTTCCGTAGAAGAGCAAGTAGAAATTTAACATTATGAAAGTGTTGGGTTTATAAACAAATAAATAAATTTTAAAAGCACAGCAGTACACCAAAAAATAAAATTTAGTTATTCCTTTCCCTCTGGTTTATACTACACAGTGAAGTGAGCACCACTTAGAAACTGTATTAACTAAATCTTGCTGCATATCTATAATAAAGCAGGATATAACTGTAATACACTAGCACAAAGGCTGGTTTTTCTATTACAGCTAGAGTTTCCTACAAAAAAAAAGTCCTACAATTCATTTTACCTATTAAATAACAAGCTGCCTAGAGGTGCTGTTCACATATTTTACTTATTAAATGAGAGCACTATTTTCCCGCGTGCTAATTCACTGGCAACTGGAACAACAGACAAAGAAACTAAGATTTGGAAAGAGAAGATAATCCAGAAGGAGAAAACCCCCGAAGAAGGATGAACTGCACTGATTATAAGTGCTGAAAAAAGGATGTTAGATAACACTTCAAATAATGATAAGAAGGACTCCGAGTTAAAGGGATGAAATACTTCCACTGGAAGCTCAGGGGCAAGAACTTCCCTATTGAAGGTAAGCTGATACATCAAGGTGGGACTCAAGGACAACTTAATCAGTCTCAATTATGTTAAAGAGATGGGGGAGATAAAGGCACAGAAGAACAGTTCACAGAGCCTAGCTTTGGCCACTAAACTATCGATGCAGATTCTATGGGGTAACACTTGGATTATTTCCAAAGTCAAGAACCTTCTAAGTGCCTCAGACCTCATTTAAGGCTTTTACACTCACAGTTTGAAGTATTCACAAATATTTTGCAAATCTTCCTATTAGAAGATACCCTATCTTCTTTAATCAGAAGCAAGCATGTGAGCTATCGAAAGCAAGTTCATTGGAGCCATTTAATGTTAAATTTTTCATCATTTATAGATCAATTAATATTTGTTCTATAAAATCGGCAAGGTTTAAGTGAAAACTTCCAAAAATAGTCACATATATTTTCACACACTACCTCTTGTGAAAATTTTTGCAATACCTAAAGCTTCAGATTCTAAAAAATGCAACCAGCTATGGAGGTACTTTAAAAAGTTACAAAAGTGTCATTTTAGATCTCCAATACTGAAAATTTTGTTTGTGCTGTTTCAAAGGAGGTAATTTTATGCAGATTTATAATAGCTTCTAGAAATATGTATGTAATTCATTTTATCATCTTTGATTAACACTATGTGACACATTAACATTTTTGTAAGAAAATTAAAGGGGATCTTATTTCTCATGGAGGTTTACATCAATATAACCATTTGTCTCATTCAGAAGATTTACAGCAGATAGGTTGGGCAGAGAGCATCTAGCCTGTGTGCCCCTTATTTTATTCCTTCCCAAAACTTAATCCAAATTTCTTGAAACATTTTGGAATCTTGAAGAAGTCCAAGAAGTCTCCTGACTGCCTTTTTGCCTCCTAAGGGTCACAACTCATCATGAAAGAAACAGATTCACCAAAAATTATGTTGGCATTGTCACAGAGCTCAAAGTATTTAGAGGTTGAAACATACTACAAGTACTCTGAAAGGAAGCGTACGTTATGAAAATCATCAAGGTGGTGTCCCTTTTATGCCTCCGTACTGGAAGACACTTAAGAGTATTTTCAGTTTAATTTTATACATAATTATGGCTTTCATCTCAGTTGAAAGATTACTGAAATACAACACATTCTTTCTATGCAACTTTTTTAAATAGAAGAAATCACATCCGCGTTGTAGTGTAACGGTAACTAGGGGAATGGAAACACAACACAAGAAATATTTATCAGTGCAAATGATTTCTCATATCTAGGGGTAAAAATAAATTATACCAGTATGCATAAACTCTTCAAGTAAGTATATTTTATATGTAAGCACACAAAATGCCATAATTTATGTCTGCTCTTTTATCCGAATCAGAAAGTGACAAAGTCTTTCTCTGTACTTTACAACAGATAAATTTAGTAACCACAAGGAGTAGGTTTACACCTCGAGTGTCTCAATCTTGGCAAACTTAGGTCCAAAAACTATGGATCCTTTATAATTACTTTCCTGGTATGAGGTACAGTTCATAACCTAGAGTATTTTTAATCCTTCTTCACTGTATGAATCCCAGGAGTGTGGAGAACTGAACATGACTCAGAACTTCAATTTGTATTGTTTCTGACTGTTTGGAATGTTACAGAGAGGCAATTTCTAAATATAGACAGGTTGCATCGGAGAACAATGTTTTTAGTTCCTAGACTATTGTCCAAAGCTAAAGTACCTAACCTGTAAATACATGTGTATAATAAATTAACTTAAATATGACATACCGTATCAATGCCTAATATTCCTACTGCTTCCCTAGACGGTTCTGCTCAGGTGAGTATGCTG
>NW_010530079.1:591-9629 GCF_000687285.1 Phaethon lepturus | reverse complement strand
CAGGCAGGCTGTAACCGGCGGGGCGGAGGAGCAGCGGTTCCCCGAATGCCGTGCCGGATCAGCCAGCGAGTGTACTTTCTCAGTGGACGAGCCGTAGCTGACTTTGCAAGGGAAGCACCTGGGTGTTTTCGTGCAGCACACATGTCTTCAAAGGCAGATAGACATCTACCTTTTCGGATACCGGCATAGGTATTTCCGTGAACTTCTTCCCGCTCCTCTTACAAGTGCAGAATGTAAGCCTCTTTCTGGGTAAAGAGGTGACGGCTGTGAGCATTAGGCCTTACGTATGCCGGTGTTTCTCTTACATTTCCCACGGTCGCGTTGCCAGCCGCTCTGTCACAGTGGTGAAACACCGGTGCCAGTTTGTTTTTTATAACCACTACGTTGTTTAGATATGCGTCGATCAGTTAGATGTCAGCAGCTGAAATGCAATCAGGCACGCTGAAATAGGGGTAGATGCACCATTTGAAATTAGAGCAACCGTTTGAACCATAGTTGGATGAGAAAATGCCACTGGCCAGATCATTGCAGACCGAGATCGGTTATTGCCTGTGGAGAGAGGCTGTAATTATGTTGCCGAACTGGTTGTAGCTTTGCCTTGGACATCTGAAAGGGAAACCCTTGTAAATAACTTAGTTGGACCACAGCTGTTGGATTTGCATCTTAATGTAGAGTTGAGCATAAAAAGTGATTATGGCCGACCATATGGTCAGGTGTGGTGTGTTCACAGAAACTACCCTTCCAGACCAAGGCCTGGGAAAGATGTGTTTTGAAATTGGGGGTGAGGGTGAGAGGGGAAAGGGGAAGGAGGAGACAAAGCACTGATATTTTTGGACACTTGCAACTTTCTCACGGTAGGTGTTTTTTAATATGTGTCCTGACTTTTTCACTGGAGATTTCTAAAGACCAATGTAACAAAGTTACTTTGAATTTATCATGGAAAATGCATTTTCCACATCCTTGTGATCCTTATCATTCACACATACCTTCTAGAAGGTTTTTTCTTTAAGTAGTTAGAGTAGACTTTATTCATTAGTAAATGCTTTTGGTTTTCCTGTATTTAATCAGTGATATAAATTCACTTAGTCTCTGAATGCCTAGCTGTGGCTTTTGCAGCTTGCATTGTGCCATCTGCATCCAGGCCCCAGCTGACAAGCTATAGATGGGTGAAGCAGAAGAGAAGGCAAATTGTACTTCCATAGGTATATTGCTGGGAGTGGGTCTAAATGCTGCTCTTATTTTTCTTCTGCCATGTCTTCTACTGCAAGGCTTTTGGTTAGGTACTTTATGAAAGACACAAGAGTAAAGTTTTAATCCTAAATTTTACTTAGGAAAGTAATCTAAAGGCAGCTGAAATCCTGGAAATTTTAGCTAGTCCTGAAAATTTTAATTAAGTTGTCGTTGAAAAGTATATGCTGTTGACTTGCAATATCAAAAAGATACCGTTTCGGAAAAGTGTACCAGATCTTTCCTTGTCAGCTTACCTCATCTTATATTTTTGGGGGGTGGTGTTGTTATGTTTTGGAACTTGTCTTAAGTTCGTAGGCAATGTGAGACCTAATATGCTGTTGACTTAAGCTTGCCTCCTTTTTACCAGTTGAACTGGAAGAATGCATATTTACAGATATAATATGTATCTGTACAAGGACTTCTCAATTATAATTTACAGTTTCACAAGTGCATTTAATCCATGTTGAGACACAAATAATCATAGTCCTGTTTACTTAGAGATTTTGGGTTAGATGTACCTGACAATGACAGCTATATGCTTATATTGATACAAAACCGTGATCTAAAAATCTGTGAACTTTCATTGTACCTGAAAACCAATTGGCCAGGTCTTTAACTAGTAGGTATCTCTGCATTTTACATGTTGTCCTTGCTTTTTTTTTTTTTAATGAAAGAATCTCCGTGTTATTACATAATTAGAGAGTAATTTTAATTACTCTTCCCAAGAAGTAGAAAAGCCAGGTGGAATTCCCTCTTTGGGTTGAGAGATGCACGCTTGAGTCTTCTGCTTCCCTGGTCTAACCAGCACATACCAGGCCAAACTAAGCTAAGAGAGTCCTTCACTCCACCTGATGAAGTTGAGTTACTTTATAGGAATGACTGACAGGCTCATGAATGAGAGAGGAAACAAATGGACCTTTACTTAACTCTGAAGCTAGTGGTTAGAAGAGGTTGAGATCACTCTTGCCAGTATAGTTTCTGTTGTCATTAAATGACTATTTAATATAAAAAAAATGTAAATAGACTTAGAAACAAGACCAAAATCCAGGTCTCCTAGTCTGCAGAGAAGTCACCTAGTATAAAGTCAAGCTTCCTTGTGTACTGCGTAGCGTGGGAGCCTTGCATCCCTTTCAGCCATGGTGCACAGCTTTAACAAGAGTGGAGGATGCCTCCATAGCTTTTAAACAGGTAATTGAAGTTCTTTCCTGGGAAATGCTTTTCATGTAAACCATATTCTTCATTTCAAAGTAAATAAAACATTTTTGTCTAGATCTTTCTAAGAATGAGTCGAGGTGCTTTACCTTCAGCAAAGGAGCCCTGTCAGTTCTGAGTGGATGGGCGTACCACCGGCCGCTCTGACTAGACAGGGGATGAGGAGAAGGAAAAGGGTTTCAGAAGTGCTCGCTGCACTCTGGGCTGGAGATGCCCACTGCGCAGCATGCTGCCAGCGTCGCATGAAGGATCTTGGTGGTACAAAATCACAGCTGCTGTTCTTCCTCCTCCAGATGCTGCGTCTTAACTATAGTTTCTACCCAAGGAGTGGCTTGGCCATGGCTTGGCTATAGCTTCTGTCCTACAAAGCAATCACTTCTACAGTCAGCTCTTCTTGCAGCGCCTGAAACTAGCCCTGCTTACCTGGAATGTGTGCTTTAGTATCAGTACATGGGGGGCAGGAAAGCGATAACAGGGGATGTGCCCTAGGTGAGTGAAGCTGTGGATGCCTTGTTTTGTTGGATTGGGAGTGTAATCAGAAGGTAGGAGGACAGAGAGCTTGTGCCCTAATGTAGGAGAGTGGGTTGTGCAGAATGAGGCCAAAGGTATGGGGTTGATCTCTGGGTTTAGGAGCTTGAGAGTGGCTCCATGCTTGTTTGAAGCTGTTACCACTGATGATGATAGCCAAATAAACAGTTTGGGTGCTCCTAGTCACTGTACAGTTGACTGCTTATCTGAAATGCATTGTTCCAACCCCATGATCTTAGCGTTTCAGGCACCTAGTACCCGTTTCTGGATCCTACTTGTGACAAATATGTCCATTAAGCCTTGTTTCTTCTGATTCTTGCAATTGCTGAGGGTTTATACTGTTAGGAAGAGGGAGTGTACACAAGCACAGTATTTTTAATGTGGTAGCTTTGAAGGGTATACCTTACTGTCTGTATACAAGAAGGATAAAGGGATTCAAATGCTGCTTTACTGCCTCCTGGTGAGATATTACACAAAACATGTTGTCTGTGCATTTGTAGGTGCTGGGACCTTCTTTCCCTCCAAAATGGATTTGCAAGATTGTCAGCAAAGAACTGTCTGTTGTTTATGCTGCAGACAGAACTCACTGTAGTTTCAGAATGAACTGTTTTCTGGAGAAACCTTTTATTTGTGAGAGCAAGGCTAAACTAGATGAGTGGGCCCATGCCAGTGGAGGTCTGCAGTGAAGTAAGAACAGAAGCTGTCAAATGAAACAGATTGGAAGTGGTACACCCCAGTTAGAGATCAAGGTTTAGAAATAAGTAGTGAGTATGCAGATTAAGAAGTGTAATTTGTTTTGTGGAAAAATGAGTCGTTAGGTAACTTCTAACACTGTTGTGTTTGTCTTTTGTGTGATTAGAAAGCTCTCTGAAGACAATCTGCTGATATTTACAATATACTGAATTTTAATTTTGGATATGACTTTGCCAATATTTTTCTTCCATGAAGGTACGTTTAAACCTCATTGGGTATGTATTCTAGGCGCTTATGTAGTCTTCAGTAATATAATTTCTCAATCTGTCCTACAGACTTTAATGTATATATTTTTAGTAGAACTCCATGAAACAGAAAAGTATCATTTTTATTCAAGCAGAAAATTAAAGCACAGAAATGAAAAAGGGCTCACAAAGTTAATTCAGAGTTCTTCACTTGCTATAGTGTCTCTGGATCTCTGACCAGTGCTTTAAAGACTGAACTGTTGTGTTTGTGTTTTGGAGAATCTAACAGATTCTACTTAAAATAGTATTTTTTGAGAAATGCTTTATTTCAAGAAGTGAAAAAAAAAATAAAGCTTTTCATTAATCTATTGTTTTTTCTCTAGGAAGGAAAGACCAGCAAATTTATTAATTGAAATTGTCTGAAAATGCTGACTTAACAATAGAGGTATATTGCTATGAAATATCACAGAAATGCGTCTCTGAGTTGAGATTATTCTTTGTGGTGATGTTTATCATGAGGATGAAAGTCTGCTTCCCAGTCTAGGGATTCTGTGTGATAATTTAAAACATACAAGAGAGGTAATTATTGAAATTTATTAATAGTGAAATCAGCATCTTCAGTCAGTGTTAATTGATGTGTTTAGTGACTTAATGGTGATTAAGTGTGAAAAACTATACTCAAAATTACAAATTGCTCAAATGTCTAGTCTGAAAATGTTGCTTTTCAAGTGCTATGAAAACTAAGTGTGGCTTTTATTCAAAGATCACTTAGTACATTGGGGTCCAGATACTCATTAAAACTAGGTAATATGATCATACAAATGACTTTTGGTAAATACAGTTTTGAGAAGGTGAAATAGTTTACTTAGTTCTTTAGCTCTTCGCTGTGGTAAGTACTCTTTAAGCAAGGTTGAATTTACCAGTTTTCTGAAATTCTGTGTATTTCTCATCTTTTTTTATTTTAAGAAAATATTTTTCTAATTTTGGGAACTATTTAGAGAATTCGTCTTAAACACTGCCACAACACATTCAACCACAAACATGGCTCCAGCCTTCCAGGAAGAAATACCTAAGAGTTCAGAAGTGAAACTTGGAAAATACCATTCCTTCTGAAGTACTATGTACAAAAGATTGACAAATGTCTAGGGACTTTCAGAGTGCTAGCTGTGTAGATATTTTAGAAATAATAACAGACTGAAATACTGAAATCTTTTTTAGCAAGAGTTGGGTTTTTTGTGCAATAATCTCAATGTAGTGGATTAATTAAGAGTACTAATCTTTAAGTAAAAAAGGCAGGGTAGGTAATAAGCATGGCCCCCATTCTCTATAGTATGCCTGGCCAAGCTGCCAGGCACTCTTGTGCACCCATCAGATGCACTTTATTTCAAGAACAGGTTAATAAATTTTAAGTCCTGTCAAACACTTGTACATATTTCTGAGAAAATGTAGGAAGCCGAATGTAATTCTGACATGGTGCAAACATGGCGTTGTGTTAAAATACTTAAGTACAACAGAAGAGCTACACTGGCCTCTTTGTTTTTTCTTGCTTTTTTTTTTTTTTTTTTTAGGGGAGACCTATGGATAGCTGGTTCTCAGGTGAGAACCTGATCGATTTACAGGAAGAAAATGCAAATATTTTAAGCATTTGTAGAGATATAAAGAAGTGGTAAACACAAGTAGTCATATCAAATTTACCCTGTATATAACATGAAAGCCTTCAGCTATATGGCCATCTCCTGTGTCTTATTGGGGAACTGATATATAGACTGTCTCCTAGAAATGTCTATAATAGAAAGAGTACAAGTTTGCAGGATACAGGGCGTTACTATAAAATTAATTTTGTTTTAAGCTCATATTTTTAGTTTCTCTTTGTGTTCTTTTGCTTTCAAAAGAAATTTATAACACTTCTTTCTGGCTCTATAGAGTTCAGAGATTTATATATTTTTTAGTGAATCTACCTTTGTTTTAATTTGAAATTAATGAACTAATTCTGTCAGACAAAATTACAGGTTTCTTGATTTAACTGGGGAATTCATACATAGACAGTCCTCTAAAAATGTCTCTGACAGTATGCAATTTTAAGATTATTTTCAAGTTGCTTGGCTTAATCTTAGACTTGGATATTTCAAGGTGCACATGTCTCTTTGGAACGTATTGTCTTTAATGGTTTCCTGTAGAAGATTTTGAATTAAGTTCCATACTTGCAGAGTTCTCCTGACTTCCCCCCCATCCCCCCGCCTTGATAATCTGAAATAATCATGCTCCTTTAAGTTACTTTTTGTGGAAACCATGAAAATTTGAGATAATGCTTATAACCAGAGTCTTCTAATGTTTGGGGTTTTGTGGCTGCTTACACCCCTCAGCTAATTGTGTATATATTCCCTTCCAAGATTTATTCATTTTTCTTTGTAAGGTAAAGTTACATGATAGTCTCCATATGTGGGCACTGAAAATGAATCTTTTTATCCCCTCCTGCTTTTTAGGTGTTCTGTGGACTTTTATTGAAAAAGCCAGGTAGGCAAGCTCCTTTTGTATGCATGTTTAGTTTAGACTGTGCTACTTTAGAGTATAGCGTATCTTTTTTTATGATGCCTGTATCACTTAGCATCATATTGTCTTTTCAGGTCTTAATTGCTGCTGTAGCTCATGTTGTAGAGGTGTGTGAACAAATACGGATAGCTACAATTGTCAAATAGTAGAATAGTATGTGGCAAGACTTCTAAAATTTGTTTTCAGTTGTGCAGTGTTGCTTGATCGTGTCTGTGTTGTAAAAATGCTATTTAATGTGTTAAAGACCAAATATAACAGTGATTTTAATGGCTTTCATAGTTTAGTACAATAATATAGCATTAATGCTTGGGGTTGAATGTTTTTTATCTTCCTATTCATTAAGCTGTTTTGACACAGATTTTTGCAATGAGTATTTGGAAAAATTTATTAAAAAAAAAAAAAATCATTGCTCATTAGAATTTCTGTTTTGCCTTTGAATTTCTATTTTGCCTAGAGGACAATAATTCTTTAAATACTGTTTTTTATAGCCAACACAGTTGGCAGTAACTTGCATCTTTTCTTTCAAAATAACCATGATTCTCTACACTTCAGTTGGATGGTATGTGGATAGAAACAAATTTTGTTGTTTGGTCATACATAAAACATTCTGGGTAACAGTATGTTTAGTTAAAAATCTTATGTTAGCAGGCATACTTCTTGGACTGCAATGTCAAGAATAGACATTCTTTGGTGATTTAAAGTTTTTTAGACAGATAAAATTTGAAATGTCTGAGTGGGTGGCTTCCCCAAAAATCATTAAATCCATAGCTTTTCCAGTTTTCCCCTTAGAAAACTGACACTGATTTATTATTTTTTGCACCTAAGAACAAACCTCGGTTACTGGTTATTTCATTTCTGCAATATTGCAAGAGTTGCTCAAACATCTTTTTTCCTTTTTTTTTTCTCCTTGTAAATTGTGTAGGTGGTATGTGATGATAACATTTTGAGAGAGAATAGGGAAGCAATTGGGGCTGCAATGCTAAATTGTCCTGGCATGTAGTGACTTGTACAAAGACTTACGTGATGGTTAAGGTAACAAGCACTGTAGCTATCTGCTTCTTCATATTCTCTTATTCATTAGCTTCCTGCTGGTCTGTGTTGGGGTTGTTTTGAGGTTTCCAGTAGAGGACTGGTATTTAGTTTTTGCTGCACTAAGGAAAACAATATAGTCTAGATACAGTTTACAATGATGAGTGCAACTCGAACACTTTCTTTGTCAATGGGTTGCATTTTAGCAGCTGTGTTGTCTTAAATCCTAGTCTAGACAAGAGAATTAAAGGTGTGATATGAGCATGTTATCCTTTCCTAACATTAATGTCATGGGGCTAGCTCAGTTTGTTGGTGCTGTACTCTTTAAAAATGCAATGGTGACAATATTTTAGTTCTTGTTTTGATTGGGCGTAGACTAGGAGAAAGATCAGGTGAAGAAAAAAAAAAGTGTTTTTAGAGTTGATTAGCTTGTTTTGAAACATGGTTTGCATCATGTAGAGAAAGCTGTAACATCTCTTAAAATATTGTTATTATGTTCTGCAAAAAGTCAAGGTAATGAGGCAGACATTAAAGCATTTTAAAATATTAGAATGTAATAGGTTAGGGTAGTGGTCTGGGGTAAAATAAAATGTAACTCTTACTTTATAGAATGGCTTGGTGACTTCCCGTTATTTTTCTGGTTAACAGATAGCAACCTTAACTAAAAGGTTAATAGTGTTTGAGATTCCCATGTGAGTATCAACTCAACTACAATTTAATTTGAACTGGAAATGAGTTGGATAAGGGCGCTGAGCATGAAGTGCTCTGAATGTTGTGAAGAAGAGCTTTGGCCCTGCATTTCTGATTAATTGCAAGAAAAAGTGCTTTCAAGAAATAGCCACGTAGATCGCCCTTGGCCTATATGTACACTTGCTGTGATGAGCAAGTTTGAGTAGGAGAGTGTTTGTACTGTTTGACCTCTTACTCCTTATATATTTTACAGTATAGAGGATAAGCCAGGACTGATCCATCTACTTCATCTGATTAGATCTGGTTGCAGTTTCCCACATTGCTATAACATCTCTTTAATTGCTGTACAAAATCTTACTTGAAATGTTTTATAAATGTGCAAATAATTGGAATGCTTTTTTCTTCTGAAAAAGCCATGAACTTTATAGGACCTATCTAGAAATGCATAAATTGTCTTCCCTCAAAAACTTCTTACCATGTTTTCAATTTCAGTTTTAAATTTTAGAAACTGATTGTTTTTATCAGAACAAAACAATGAATATGAAATGTTTGGGTTTTATACTGTTTTTTCAAAAAGTTATAAATGAGTGGAGAAAAAAAAACTGTTGATGTTTTTTTCCCCCCACCTCTGTATTTAATTGCACTTGGCCATGATGCAGAATGCTGGACATGTGTATTTTTTGAACTACATGACAGCAGTCCTTATTTGTATACTGCTCTTTGTACACTGTTTTTAGGAAGGCATGTTTTCAGTTTGTGGATTACCTTCTACTGCCAAAAGGACTTGATGTTGTAAAGGGTTTTCCTAGTAGTAATCTTCTATCTCCAGTTTCAAAATTTGCCTCTCTTGCTGTAATAATC
>NW_010530079.1:0-573 GCF_000687285.1 Phaethon lepturus | reverse complement strand
AACCAGTCAAATGGTGGTGGTTTGTGTTTCCATGGTTTAAATGTGCTTTGAGTTTTTTATTTTTAACTTTAGGAATTCAGTTTATTTTCAAAAAGAATTTGTAGGGCAGAAGACTATCACCTTGAGCTATTTCTTCTGGAGCATTTTATCAGATGCCTTTCATATCCACCACCCACCCTATCTCCCCCCCCCCCCAAATCTAACTAGTCTGAGTGCTTCTCAGTCTCCAACCAAATCCAGGCTCTCCATCTCGCTGCTTAAAGAAGGCATCTGCTCTGCTAGTCTCAGCAGTTAGATTCTTGGTAGCTGACATGCAGGTTACTCCCTACAATGCCTGGAAGAGAGAAGCATGAGTCACCTTCTGCTGGGTTGATGCTGCAGTCCAGAATCAAAATCAAAGCAGTAGTGTGGTGGGTTGACCCTGGCTGGAGGCCAGGTGCCCACCAAAGCTGCTCTGTCACTGCCCTTCCCAGCTGGACAGGGGAGAGAAAATGTAAGAAAAAGATGGGTCGAGATAAGGACAAAGGGAGATCATTCAGCAGTTGCCATCATGGGCAAAACAGACTCGACTTG
>NW_010530078.1:0-1802 GCF_000687285.1 Phaethon lepturus | reverse complement strand
CCACCGCAAAAGGCTGTGGGTCGCAGAAGTAAGTACAGCTATTACAACCAAATCTACTAACAGTCTAAATAATTAATTGAACCATTGCTCTTTGACCCTTGGAAAGTCCAGTAGGGACCCGTTTGTAGTAATAATACCCCCGAATGAGCCCTTGTCAAATATTCATTTAGTGGTTAATGTGAGCGATTTCCCCCTGGGACAGTCTGTAATACCAGCTTCCCAGCTTTGGCAAGAAACCCTGCTAATCTACCTCTCCAGCTCCGCAAAATATTTTAACACTCCAGCCCTTAAAAAAAAAAAAAAAAAAAAATCACAGGGGAAACTACAATCTTCTCCTTGGGCTCATTTGTAGAAGGTTAGCGAAACATTACACCGGCGCTTTCGGACCGAGCATCACCCCGGCTAAAAAGCACACAACAACTCACGAAAGGGAAAACACGGAGAACCCAAAAGGTCTTCAATAACCACAGTAAAAACATTTCCACGACCTCTGCTACACATTTCAGCTGCCATAAACGAAAGCCCAGGGTAATGGCTTAGGTGTAAATGGGGTTATTGAGTGTGTTGAATTTAAAATTAGCAGTGGACAATGGCGTTCCTCCAAGTAACACTTTGAAATAAAATCGTTCAGCTGTACGTGTAAAATGCTTTGCGTTATCCTCTCTAAACGGATAAATGGATGGATGGCTGGATGGATGGCTGGATGGAGGGAAGGAATCTGTCCAAGGGAGATCAGGTTTCAACCACATATATTATTCCACATCGTACTCCGAAATCTAAGCTTAAACAAATTGCCCATATAAAAAGTTGCTGAATTCACTAAGCCTGAATATGTGGCTTAGAGCCTTTTGTTTAATGGTATTGGCTCGCCTCCTCTATGCGAATTGTAAAAGGACCAACGTTTCCAACTACCCCCCTCGAATATTTTAGTTAACACTTCAAAAAGGGGCCAGATTTTATTGCTGTTAATAGGCTAAGATTCGCTTTTAAAAAATGGAATAGCGATATCGATTGGGCTTTTATTCCCGGTTCTCTTTTCTCAGCCAAGCGAGCGGGAGCGAGGATGGGGGCTCGTTACCACGTGAATAATCCCCAGATGCATTGCAAACGCTCACAGCTCTGAAAAAGAATATTTTACTCCTTGCAATAACCTTAAAGAAATAGAAAAGGTTGGGAATCTGCAAGAATTGCTGTGCTGCTCGAGTACCGCGACGGTGCAGAAATAAAAGAGACAAAGGGAGCTAAACTACAAAACCAGGCAGTGGGCAAAACTCCACATCCCCCAGACTGCCAATGTTAGTTTTCACCAGGACACCAGGCTTCAAGAATGGAGGCCAGGGCTGAGCCTAGGAAATAGCAGTACCAAATAAAAGCCACAGCCAGTCAGGTAACTTTTTGTGTGTGTGTGTGTGTGATTTGGTTCGGTGTTTTATTCTGCCTTCTTCCTCCCCTTTTTCTACCTTCTTCCTCCCCGAACTAAAGCGAAACCCAGTAACCGACACCAACACCGGAGAGAAAAGCTGAGCAGCACTTGCCCCTGCTCCGGAGTGCCTCGCTGTGCCTTGCCTAAGCCAACCATCGCATCCTGCCCTTGCCACGCACAGCGCGCCCTTGGCAGAAGACACGACCAGTTTGCAATCACAGTGCCTCCAATTTCCTACTTTTTGAAAAAAAAAAAAAAAAAAAAAAAATTACTATTTGCGTCTCCCTCACGCGCGTTTCCCAAGGGAGACCGCAGCCGCGGTAGCAGCAGCAGACAGAGGCCGGCGCTTCCCGGCAGGAGCGGGGCTGCCGCCGCCCTG
>NW_010530077.1:625-7032 GCF_000687285.1 Phaethon lepturus | reverse complement strand
GCCTCCGCACGCGCGCTGGAAAACGCGCCTTCCCCTCGTCCCATCTGCCGCTTCACAGCAGAACAAGCCCTGCCCCAGGGTTTTGCGCTCCAGCGTGGCGCACGGCGAGTAAACCGCTGTCCTTCGTATGTGCTACAGCCTTCTCCAAGCTTCGCCGTACGCCGCTCACTACGCCATGAGACATCTGTAGGAGTGGTCTCCTTGACTCAGGCACCTCCAGACAATGGAGACGTCCTGCGGGTATGAGTCCAATACTTCTGCAAACTCAGTATGACCGGCCGTTCACACAATTATTTAAAAACCACACAAAGCGCAAAATGCAAATAATCCCACAGCCTGTGTTGCATTTCCTACCAATGTTTATTGAATAATGGGACAGATGTGTGAATAATGGGAGAGATTTGTAAGTAATGGGAGTATTCCACAAATGCCAAGAGAGGCCAAAATGGGCGTGATTCAGTCAATATTGCACAACTGCTTCTAGCAACAAATAACCCTAGGTGCAAAGAGTATGACAGACAAAGGCCATGACACACGCAAACTGAATCAGGGAAAACTTCCGGTCTCAGGACACCCCAATTTTCTGCATCTCACTCATTTTGCACTGTCTGCTTACCAGGAGCTTCCCGATTGGCAACAACAGCAATTACAGCTTAAAATATGAACTCTGGCTCTTCCTAAAGCACCAACAGAAAAAGCGGTTTTCCACTATCATTCAGGATTTCAGGAGTTTGTCATTTCAGCCAACAAAATAATTCTGACTTTAAACTCCCAGTAAGTTCAAATCAAATCTTGCACCAGCTGCGACAGAAGCAGACTTCAGTCCTACATGACAATCCCAGTACCAGCGCTGCATTTTCTGCGCCCGTGGAGAAGGCAGCTCACCCGCCGTCACCCGCAGGAGAACCCAGTCCACCCTTCCCGCAGGAGGAGGAGCCGACTCGGGAGGTGCGACGGAGACCCTGGGCGACCCGCGCCCCGGCACGCAGCGTGAACACGAGGCAAGGGGAGGGGAAAGCCATGGCTGTTTCCAAGCCTGACAGAGAAAAACACGATGCTCAGAGAGTTCCTGCTACCACGGAGCTGCCAAACCATTTACTTAATGCCTTGGCCTTGGACCTTTCTTGCAAGAATAGCCCCTGTGTGTCTCTAAGCACCACCTGCAACTGGCCAAATCTCTCTCTTCCAGGGTAAACGCAGGCTGAGCCAGCCACAGCTCCCCAGAGCTCCCCTTACATGCTTGAAACTCCAGCATTTATTTTAACAGCGTGAATGTATTCTGACAGACCCAAGCAACACGGATTTACACACGGAAAAACAGGAAAAATCCAGTGTCACACATCGCGACTCAAAGCGTGCATCCCTCCTCTCACACAAACACCTTGCTTGAGCGTGTCGTTTGAAAAGAAAGTCACAAAAATAACCAGGTACGCCAACAAAAACCCAAACTATCTTTTCTCTTCCTGGTTTTGCTCTTCAGTCCTCTCAAAGATCACTATCGTCATTTATAACATGGAAAACTCATTGTGAAAATTCTGTGAATAATATAATACATCCATCCTAAGACGAAACTTTTATCACCTCTCTCTGTATATCTATAGGTGGTAGATACATTAGAGGTATGTGCATACAAGCTCAGCACAGATACATAGGTATATACATGCACTGCAACTGCATCTCAGTATTTCCTCCTCTCTGGATGTTACCAATTTCTTGATAAAATCAGAATGATTCATCTTGCTCATGACCTTTCTATTTTATTCTCTATTAGCACTTATAACAAACATCCATCAAAATTGATAAATCCTGTTTTTCCACAAAACTGCTTTTTCTTTGGAAAATGCATTCACGCAGAAGAATCCTGGCCAGCCGCAGTACTGGCACCGTCAGGGTGGTCTGACAAGACGTCTACCCCTAAACTGGATCTCAGCTAAACCTGTATGAAGAGGTTATTCCTTGAAAAGCATCTAGCACTCGACAGCTCCTGATGAGAACAGCTGGAGCTACAGCAGGGCTGTAAGGAGTGGTGGAAGCCTGGGCTTTTCATTCGCCGAAGCCGGTGGCAAAGCGGCAGGGCTTCACCCCAGAGCTGGAGGAGAGCTCTCTTGAAAATAGGGGCCCCGGGGACTGCATTAGGAGAAAAGTGACAAACACGCTTGACGTGCACACAAGACAGCCGGTAACCCACTCACTCGGAAAGGGCAGCTGCACTGGCGCCGAGTTTTCCTGCACTGAGCTGTGAACGTGTAAAACCACCCATGGGCGAGCATCACCGACGGCCAGGGCAGAACCAGCCCATCCCTCCAAAGCCCGCAGGCGCAAGGGCATGGGGATGTCCTTCCCAGGGACAGCTGCCCGCCAGCCACTGCCGTCTGCCCGGCCATGCCCCACGTCCACGGGGACCCCGAAGAGGTTGTGCGCTGGTACCTGTACCCCCGAGTACAGGAATGCAGGCAGCACGCTCGCAGCTGAGGGTGTCACAGGGAAGCTGAGGAGCACACGGACTGCTGTAAGAGCATGGGATACTCCCATTGCGCTACAGAGCTGAAGGGGTTTGTCCCAGCGAGAGAGGAACTCATCCCACAGGGTCCATCACCCGGCCGGGCAGAGGTTGGTCCTTCCCTCCCCGGAAACACCATCTTGCCTCAGCAGTGCTCGTGGGAACACATCGCCCTCAAACATCACAACAGCTTGGTTTGGGTGCTGAAATGGCTCTCTGCTTCATTTTCATTAATTTAGACGTGCAGAACTTCCTCAGAAGCCCAGACTACACCACTTTAACACTGTTGTAGCCAAGATCTGAATTGAGTCACATTTATTCTTTTTTCCCTAGAATTTCATGAGGAATGTCAAAATACCCTCTTTTTCTCTCAAACAGAAGTCTTGTATCAGCTGAGCTCGATTTGTTGATGTCCAGGACAACCGGCTCAGCACCAATAACCTCACGGATAGAAGGTGGCTCCTGGGAACACCCAAGGGTTTTAGTCTCACGCCTTGAGGGAGTCACATTCCTCCTCCAGACACCCACCACCACCCACGGGTGACACTGTCACCACTCGTGTCAAACCAGCACCATCCATGGGTGACAGCGTCACTGGGGGTGTCAAATTGCCTGCACGACTGGCAGCTGCTGCCACTCCGCTCCTGCCACTCCAGCACGTTCAGAACACCCTGTGTAAGGTGCACAAAAGGTAAATGCAAAGACTGAAACATAAAAAAAGCCCCAGTGTTGCAGCAAATTATATCCAAGAACTCAGGAAAAAAGCTTTCAATTAAATGTAAAAAAACCAAATTAAAACCTCCACCAAGCATAGACCGCGTTGGGCAGAGCACAGATGAAGCCACCGCTGCAACGTGACTAGCGAAGTCCAGATCAGACTCCACGAGGATGACTTCAGCGTCCATGTGGTGAGGGAGAACCATCTCTTTCAAGGAGCTAACAAACGGACAGGACAAACAGCTCACCCCACTCTGCAACACCAGGAAAGGATCCCTGACCGTAAAGGACAATCTGCATCAGCAGGAGAAATTCAAATCAGTACTTGCTGACCCTGCGAAATCTCATTTCTTTCAAAGGCTTCACCTCATTACAGCCACTGCAGTTATCCCCAGGAGTAAAGACCACTCCAGTGAGTAAGCACTGCCGAAGTGGGCCCAGAAATTACTCAACTCCAGCACTTCCCTGGGACTCTGGGGGGTGTCTGTCTTTAACCTTTGCATGGACTCGCATGATTCCACCTGTTTCACCTGACCACCTGCACTACCAAGAGTTTGCTTTCTGACCTTTTTATGCACTTTTCCATTGCCTCTTTCTGGCCGTCGCTGACTTGGCAGCTCCAGGCAGGCACCACCGCTGCAGTGCAGTACAGCTAGGAGGTATGGCCAGTCCCCCCTCCACTCGCTCGGCAGTCCCACCACGTACCCCTTCCCTGCTCCTCACTGCCTGGAGTCACAGTTTTGACACTTTGGCATCCTAAAGTTCAACTTTCTATTGGCAGGTGATTTTTTTTCTCTCCGTAATCTCCTGCTTTTTTACTTTCACAGTTTCTGTTTTGGACCATTTTCCTTGCAGTTCAGATCCCCAAAGGCTGCTGTCCTTCGCACATCACTTGCACGGTGCAGAAAACCCCAAGGAAGAGCTGGAGAGGACAGTATCAATCCCCACCATGTACTGTCAGGCTCAGGTCCTTTTCTGGGGTGAACGGAGTTATGGGAACTTCTGTCAACACAGGACCTTGCCGGTGGTTCATTTCTGCACTGAATTCCATCGCCCACTGGCTGCAACACATATTTTCCTCCTGCCAATGCCCCGCAATGTGGACAGAGAGTATAAACACGTCTGTGGACTCCTTCACCTCCCGCGTTCCCACACCATGGCCCCCGGCAGTACTGTGAGCCCTCGTACAGTGAGTCCTCTCCAACAGGGATGCTCAAAGCCCCCAGGCCAAAAGTGCCTAAACCTATTCAGGAAACTCCAAGGAGTAAGTCTGGAGTGGGAAGAGATCCCAAGCCCTACTCAGGAGAGGAGAGGGCTTTCACACCAGAGCAGTATCTCACCAGAGGTGTCCCGGGATGAGCGGTACCCCCACAGCACCTGCAGAGCCAGGACCCAGGTCCTCTGCCAGCAGTGGCTGCCAGGAAGAGGGGCCCACAGGTGTCCAGAGTCATCCCACATTCCAGCCCTCAAAGTCAGAAGAATAAAGATCCTCCACGGCCAGGGAAGCTACAGTGAGATCTACTTTGCATTTATGAAGACTTAGAAAGCCGTGGCCGGACAGGGGGGTTTACACGCTCACAATTAAACTCATGGCTGGCAGGGCTCTGCTTATAACCCCTCCAGGTGAGCCACAGGCTGACGCAGCAGCTCTCACCACCCAGGCATACAGTCCAGCCAGGACATCCCCACGGCATGGTGCTCAGCGACAGGGTGGGAGCTCCCTGCTGGCAGGACGGATGGCGGGCACGGGCAGAACAGTGGGACCAAGAGGGCAGAACAGGCAGATGTTCATCTCCACCACAAGAAGACAGCACAGCAGGATGCCCCTGGACACGATTCATGCGCCGCATGAACACAGTGCAGGTCATGGGGTAGACCTTAGAGGGGGACAGAGCTGTGGACACTGCACCTGACCACACTCATTGGAGCTAGGTACCACCTGTGCTTCTCGTGTTCAACATTTAAAGAAGTGGAGGTTAAGCCAAAGGACAAAAATACTTTACAAGCCATCCTAGCAATCTCCTCGAGAAGATGCCCTCGAAGCCACCTTGTCCCTCAGCCACAAAAAGAGATGACAGAAGACCCTGGCAGCACCTCCTCAGCATTGTGCTCCCTTTTGAGGCTGCTGACCATCTGCGCGCGAGGCATTTACACCCACAGCCTTGCTAGCCTCTGCCTAGCTCTGAGAGCAGCTTCTTCTTTCTGTCCCACTGGGAAAACGTAGTTCATAGGCCTGGTATGGCAGAAAGGCACAAAATGCAGAAATACTATCTGTATTATTAGTCCTCGCTCATGTTTAGTCGTGCTTGCTTTGTTTTTCCCGGTCGCTCTCCCCCAGGACATGTCACTGACTCGGTGAGCTCGTGTCCGCGTTTGCCAGTGCAACGCACTGCGCCGGCCGTTCTCCAAGGCAGGCGTCTCCCGCAGCTGCTGCAGCACTGGCGCCATCGGGAACGTGCTCGGCAGCTTCAGCTGGCTGCGCAGGTCGGTGCTGCTTGGATGCCCAGATGTGCCTAACCTGGGGCATCCCTGCATGAAAACGTGGTGATCACAACATGCGATAGTTTCGTAGGGCATTGGATTGCACCCGCCCCCAGTTTCTTCTCATTGCCATTAGCATCCCTGTCCCTCTTGGGAGCTTATGCTCCCAGACAGAAGACTGTGACCTAAATGCCTTTAAGTATACCAAGTCTATGTTTAAAAGGAAGGCATTTCTCAACAAGTTCAGTTGAGAAAACAAAGCACAAGCACCTACGTTGTCACACCAGATGCTGACAGCAACATAGGGTTATGGCTGGCGAGAATGGAAACAAAACAACCCCTACGAGTGAAGGTCTCCTGCTATGCTAGTTTCAATTCCCCAAATGCCTCCACCTCTGAGAAGTCTCTATACCCGTGAATTTGAAATATGGTCTGTGCAGCTGTTTGGTGCAGGTATTTACATCTGCAGCCAGAAGGGGTGGGTGGGTAGCAGACACTCGCATCCTGCGCAGTGCTTTGTTGAGGGTGTCCTGCTCGACGCTGCCGCCCTGCTTCCGACGGCGTTTCCTGACGGGGGTCGGGGCCAAGCCGACAGTTTGCAGCAAGGCGCTCATTGCTGCACGTAGCCTTTTGCTCTAGCCAGCTGCACCTACGCGAGGGACGAAAACAAGCTGACTGGCCTCGCGCAGCCTGTGTGCCTATGAGGAAA
>NW_010530077.1:0-508 GCF_000687285.1 Phaethon lepturus | reverse complement strand
CTATAGCAGGATGGGGCAGCCAGAGTTTGTGCTGTGCACCACCGGTCCCTAGTTTAGCAGCACTGATGTAGTGTCAGTGACACAAGAGGCATCCTGGACTTATGGAGCAACTATTGTATGCAACCAGATTTCAGCCTGGCTTGGCTGCTGCCCATGTTTGCAAAGTGCCCCTATTACCTGCCAGTATCAGAGATTTCTGCGTGTTTCAGCATCAGAGGTGAGGGCACGAGCATATTTCTGCATCAGTCAGGCTGTGGGTCTTGGACTGGGCTAAGCTGCTAAAAGCACATGCACGTCTATAGGTGCAGAATCAGGCGGTTGGTAGAAGACTAACAAATAGACATGCAGTTCCCCATCAAAATAAGCAGTATTTGCTCCAAAGGTCATCATTCCCATGGAGAGAAATGGTTTTGCATAAAGCAAGGAAAAGGCATGAGAACAGAGATTTGTGTAATTCTCCCAAGCTCCGTCCATAATTCCACCGGGAGCCGGTCACACCTCTGCGAGC
>NW_010530076.1:0-927 GCF_000687285.1 Phaethon lepturus | reverse complement strand
CGAGAGGAGGGCACCCCGCGGCATCGCTGGTGCTGGCACGGCGAGACCGGTGTTTGCTGGGGGGAGACGAGCTGGGCTCCTGACGTCCAGGTCGGGATCAGGCCAGCTCCAGCTGGGAGACACCGGCAGCGGTGTCGGGGACCTGCGCTTCCGCCAGCCGGAATCGGCCCCGTCTGAATTTTTGCGTATTTTCGCACTTGCCATGATTTCAAAAATATTTTCCAGGAAATTAAATGTTTCTTCTTCCAGTCGTTGCCTTTTTCTGTTGCACGTGCACAGCCTCTGCTCCCCGGAGATCGCCATGCAAATGGGCTTCACTTTTGTTTATTTGAGGTCATCACTGATGTCATCTCGGCTGGGGAATGGGCCTTTTACATCATTTCTTTCCTGGAGCCGGGTCGATGCTGAAGCCCTGCAATGAAATGCGGGTGTCTGTCTTCCTCCATTTCTTTTTTCCTTTCAGAGACAAGTCAGGAAAGTTCACTGAGCCGAGATGTTTGTTGCTCGAATGTGCTGGAGCCGCCTGTAACATCATAGCTGGGGCGGGGAGAGGTTGTGGGGGAATAGGAAATGAAAACCTTTGCAGCCCAAAAAATTCGTACAATGGCAAAAAACCAAAGCAAACCAAAGCTAAATATAGCGGGGCCCGTGAGTTCGCTTTGACTTCTGGTGAATGCTTGCGGTGGAAAAAAAGGGCTCGCTTTTAAAACAAAAAAAAACACTGACAAAAGTCGTCTTGTTGATGTGCCGCTTTGGGCAGCGTTTTGCTGGGGCGTCGGGGCAAGAAGCGCCCGCGCAGAGCCCCAGGGGCGGCTTTTTAGCTTCGAAACATGCATTTGAAGAAATCAAGTATCTTTTAAAAATGACACGTCAGCTGGAGCAAGGCGTCCCCGTGTAACGTCCAGGGTGTACTGGTTTGTACAGGTT
>NW_010530075.1:0-200 GCF_000687285.1 Phaethon lepturus | reverse complement strand
GGGGCGGCAGCCACCAGGTCTACCCCCCCTCTGGAGCCACCAAGTCTACCTTGGACCCAGGGCTGAAGGCAATGGGGGCACCTGAGGGGCAGGTGGGGAAGGGGGTCCCTTTGGGGAGTGTCTCCCTGGCCCTGGGGTCTAGCAGGCTGCTGTCACCCTACTGCAGCCCCTCTTCTCCATCCTCCCTGTCTCCAGCCCCG
>NW_010530074.1:0-18338 GCF_000687285.1 Phaethon lepturus | reverse complement strand
TCTTTATCCAGCGAAGAGTAAACCTGTCTACACAGGACTGCCAAACAGACAGATGATGTCACCACAACTTATTCCAACCAGGAAAGTTAAGCAAATGACATTTTATGGCATGGATCCTATTTATTTTGACCATGTCAAAAAGCATCATATTAACTTCAGTCTTCTCAACCAATGAACAAGTTTTACTGTGTTTTCTTGTATCATAGAGTCAGCTGCAATAGAAGAAAACACAGCAGAAGTAGTCTGGAGACAGGAGGGAGAAAAAATATAGCAATAACATATTTGCAGATAATGATGTGTTTACACACAAATGCACACACATACAAACACACACAAGCATACACAAATAAAATACCATATTCTTATTTTGAGTATTTGGCAAATACAGAACAGATTGGGTTTTCTTCCAAAAGTACTTACTTTGACACTCAAAAAAGGAGCAACAAAAAAATATTATCACCACACAAGTGGAAATGTTATACACATTTTATGAAATACAGATAGAAATGGACACATGAAGTTCCTGACTCAATGTGATATGCAAGATACATGGACCTACAAGAATACAATTGACTTTTTCAGTAGGTTCAATATTGGGAAGATCCCAAGGACTATTAAATAATAAATAAAATATCACCAACAATGATCAGTTCTTCTTGACACTGTTTCCTGCTATAAACTAGAAGAATCTTTTCTGCTGAAAAGATATCAGATAGCGGAAGCTGATAATTTTTCATATTTTTAGCATTTCTAGCTTGTGTGTAGCTAGAAGAGCCATTAGAGCTTTATCTCTGCTATGGTAACATATATTTCTTAATAAAAAGTGCACAACAGACGGAAAATACATTTTTCATTTTTGCAAAGGTTATTCAAAATAGTATTTCAGTATCAATAGGAGATAAATAAATTCTCTCTGCTTCCTGCATTTAGGACTACTGATCACTCATATTTGGCTTTTCATATTTAATTATATAGATTTCTCAATCCATTAGCTAATAGCTGTTGAAGCATAATGCTCAAACAAGAAGGTTCCAGGAGGAAATCTTGCCTGTTATATAATCAGCCAACTTAACAAACTAAAAAAATTTGGAGCTGGGACTTCAAGCTGAGGAAGGTAAAAATCCCAGAGTATGTTTAGGAAGAATATGCTATGTGGCTACCAATTTTAGGACTTTGTGAGTCTGTTAGATTTTCAAAAGAAACTGCAGTTCACTGTTTCCATTATTACTATTAATAGTAGTTAATAATTCAAAATTACAGAAGAAAGTGGAGGCATACATTTACAGAATATGGAACATTCTTCCACAGACACCTAATGATTTAAGTTTAGTTTCTTTTTGAGAGTAAAATTCAACTTTAGAGACATTTTGAGTATTGGCCCTGTTGTCAGCTGTTGATAAGAAGATCAGAGTTGCAACCCAGATGCAAAGATCAGTAAGAAGTTTCCACTGCTCTTCTTATATTACCTTATATATTATTTCTTGGGCTTCTTTGACTTTTTCACTTGTCTAGTGAGTCCATAGTGGGAAATGGTAAGAGGTAGAGAAAAAGGAATTATCTGCCATTGCATCTTCCTGTGCCTCTGGCTACAGCTCTGATCTGCCCGTATTCACACATTATTAATGATTTCTATCTGAATCTATTCCTGTAACATCCAAAATGGTTAGATATTATATGAACATAGGAGAAGGGCACTGTTCTCACCCTGACTATTTAAAAAAAAAATAATCAGATTATTCATTATATAATCATCACTAAATGTCAAGTCCAGTGAGCAAGGAACAGTTTGGGTCATATACACAGAAATTTTTCAAAGTGTCTTTGGATATTTTGCTGGGCAATTTCATCCTGTAAATTGTAGAAATGTAGAAATGCTGATAAAGTTAATATTTGTGAAGCTATCCAAGGAAATTGAAAAGGTCACTTCAATTTTTCTTTTAAACTATAGAAACTGTTCTGGTTTTGTAGAGTAAATGTATGTGTCCTGAGGCAGTGTGCAATGAGCAGTTAAGAAAAAAATATACACTTTTTTCATTAAAGAGGAAAAATCCTTCATGAGCAATTATAAAAGACATTATAAATCTGTGAATTCAGAGTAGCCCCTTCTTTATTATACTCAGTGAAAAAAAGACAAAATCATGAAAATATGCCTTTTACAAATTTTTTTTTTCTTTTACCAGTAGGTACTCATTTTTCTCCCTGCTTTTTGTTTTTACACTCATATTAATCAGTTAAGATCTCCTATCAATGACTTAAATCCACTAATGTTAGAATTTTCATTTATAATCAATTTTAAGTGAAATGCTCTCAGTACCAAGTTGCAGGATAAACATAGTTCCATTTTTCCTCTCATGTTCTCTTCCAAGTAATATCTCCCCAAATCTAATTCTTAATCTTTTTTGAATACAGTTTGCTATTCTAACAAGCTGTGTTTGTATCTGGCAGCTCCATCAGCAGCTGGAAAGCTGAACCAAGTTGAAAATGGTATGAAATATTCCACTGTCTTAATTTCATTATGTTTAACCATCTTTGGACACTAACCAGCACATGCTTGAAATTAAAAAAAAAAAATTAAAAACAACAACAAAAAACATACAGAACTTATGTACAAGGTTGCCCAATACAGACAAACCAGTGCTTACTTGATATGGTGGACGTGAGACAAGAGAAATGCTGTTCAATTTGCAAAATTTCCATGTAAATTTCCCTTTCTTTTTTTTTTTATGATCTTTCTGGAGGTTATGTTTACCTTGCCTTCAGGATGCAGCTGGATCTGAATTCAGTTTCTCAGAGATGATTGTTTGCTGCCTTTTGTCGTTGTATTTCAGGGCAGTAAATCAAGTGGGTCTGCAGTGCAACTCGTGTGCTGTGGTTAAAAAGCTGTGGATGTGCAGGGTACAGAAAAGAAAAATGAACCTGTGGCATGCCATCTCAGTTATCCAGAGGCTGTGTCCTCTGCTAAATGTGGTTATCAGCACGTACGGTCATTGTAATTCCAAGCTGAATTCCTGTTGTATAGTAATGCAGTATTCACTTGGCTTGCTAACGAAAAGGCAGTGAGGTCTGAAGCCACAGGCTTTTCTGGGAATTTAGATGCCAATGAGCAAAAGCAGCCAGAAAAGAAATATATATGACCTGAAAGCAAGAAAGCCTAGCCATGAAACTTACATGGCTGTAAATACTTCAGTTTCATTTGGTATATGCTCTTTTCATAGCTCAGTTTTTCCCTCCTTCTTCAGTCAGTCTTTTTTTCTCTACCAAAGGCTCCTGACTGCAAAATGATAGCTAAAATCTGAGGATAAATGTACTCTTGCCAGAAAAGGGCCTCTACTGACTCTCAAAATATAGTTCTGCTCTCATGATGGCAGCACTTGAAGATTGTCATCTTCCCTGTCTTTTGCTTCGCACCCTTACCTTCTGGTACCCCTCTGGTATTCCTGACCAAACCCTCTCTCTCCATGGGAACCTCATCCTGAGATGTTCCTTTTAGACCAGTCATACTGCAACAGACCTACGAGAGGTCAGGGGTCTACCTAGAGGGGCAAAAGCTGCACAGAACTCTTAAAGGGCATATTTATTACTTCAGGAGACTTAATAAATAAGGTCAGGTTAATCTACAGTAACTTAAAAAAACACAGAAAATTTGAGACTACAGTAAAGGAAAATATCACCAAGAAGATAAAAAAAAATAGCAAACCTACTGCTGCCATAGTCCTGTTATAGGACATGTGTGTCATGGCAACAAAGTCATGGCAACATGTCATGGCAACAAAGCACTCCCAAAAGAATAAAATCAGACTCATGGACACCTGGGCCTGTAACATCCCCTATCACACCCCGGCCATTAATCGGACATTTAAAAACTATACTGAGAGCGATGGGTGCTGGGACCTTCAAGCATTGCGATACAAATCCAGCAGAAGCCACTTGGCTGGTTAACACTAGAGGATCTATTAATCAACCTGGTCCTGCCCAGACAAAATCCCTATGTACTGTGGAAGGACATAAAGTCACTATAGTGCACATAAGCAATTCTCTGAGAAAGTGTGGGTTACTCCTTCCTTGGGAAAAGACAAACCCGTTCATGGGATTGCTTTTGCCCAAGGACCTGGATGCACTTGGTGGGCAATGCAAAAGAATGCAGAAATCCAGTGTGCACCTTAAGGAGATTTAACTTTGGGTGAAAATAACCCATGATCTGTGTTGTATGTTGGCACTACTGTGTGATGCCACAAGTTCTATGTGAAAAGTACCGAAATGGGAGTCACCCAAACCAATGGAGGATGAACTTTGCAAGCAACCAGGCAAATGCAACAATGATCCATTAGTCCAACACAACACACCATCTCTCCTGTCCTGAATGACCATTACAACAGGTGGAACCTAACTCATGGACCAAATTAACTGAATGAACATTTGAATGGATATTTGAATGGGGATGGTCCATAGATGAAGGGACTGATACCTGTGTATATGTCAAAGGGTAGTGAAGGAGGTGGTGGTGGCTGATGAAAATATATTAAATAATACAGTATCTGAGCAAATGGTATGGAATAAAGTAGCGGTTGTACTAGGGTGGAGTTAATTTTCTTCACAGCCGCCCATGTATGTTGCTGTGGCTTTTTTGACAGAAACTGTGTTAATAACTCAGTGATGTTTCAGGTGTTGCTGAACAGTGCTTGTGCAGCATCAGGATCTCCCCTATTGCTCACTCTGACCCCCCAGTGAGTAGGCTGGGGGTGGGCAAGAGACTGGGAGGGGACACAGCCAGGACAGCTGACATGAATTAACCAGAGAGAAATCCCATGCCATATAATGTCATGCTCAGTGACAAAAACTGGAGAGCGTGGGGTTTCTCCAAACTTGCTTTTGCTTAGGAACTGGCTGGGCATTGATCTGCTGGTGGTGAGTGACTGTTTTTGCATCATTTGTGGTTTTTTTCTTTTTTTCCTTCCCTTGTTGAAATGTCTGTGTCTTGACAAACAAGTTTTCTCACTTTTGCCCTTCTGATTCTCTCCCTCATCCCGCTGGGGGTGGGATGAGTGAGTCAGATATGTGGTCTTTAAGTAATTTGTTGTTGAAGGCATGCATCTGAGTGGGAGAACTGGGCTGTGACTCCTTATTGGCTGATTTTAGAAAGGATTTAATTTGAAAACTTATATTCTGTGGAGAAACCTTACTATGTGTAGCCATCTATACATTGCACAAATGTCTTCCTCATTTCAGCTGATAGGTATTCATTGGCAAAGATATTGAACATTGGGTTCTCTCACTTAAAGAGTATAATTCTTAGCAGTTAGATTTTTTAATTGTTCTCTGTCCCTCTTGCCAAACAAAAACCTAAACTTTTTATACAAAACAAAACGTTTAGAAAAATAACCAGCTTGTTGTTAAAGTTATAACAAATTAGGCTCAAATTTTTGCCATGAGAGGAGTAAAAAAAATGTGTCCTGGACACATTATTTGTTGGGACTGCAGAGTTTATGTGTAGGAATTTAGACAACAATAGTGGTGGCGGATATATCCTTTTTTTCCTTAGGTAATACCTTTTATTTTACACACACGGGAATAATTCAGATTCAGCTTTAAAAAATGTTTTAATTGCCAAAATGGAAAAAAAAAAAAATGGTTGGACACTAAGCCAAAAAGTCCATTATTTATAAAGGTTTATCTGAGAGGTAATGACTCAAAAGCAGAACTCTGTAATGAAGATGTTGTCTCTAATGGATGAAATAATGCTACAATTACAGTAAAAGAATAATTTGAAAACTTAAAATGACACAGACAATTGTTAAATGAAGAAATTCTTAAAATAAAGTCATTGTGTTCCTCTGTAAAGAACAGTTCACACACACATACATATATTTTAATACATACATAAATAAATAAAAAATTAAGACTAAAAAGTTTTCAGGAAGATATTTTGGACTTGTAGTACCAGGGATCTTTTAAACAAACTTTTCTACCTAACACAGATACCGACCAACTTGTTGGCATAAATAGGTTGTCTAAATTAAAGTCAATAGGCCACATGTGAGTAGTTGGTCCATGGTCTTTACACTAAAGCTAATAGACAGCACCTGTGCATCTAATATACAGTGTTCAGGCTAATTGACAGCTACCTTAAATAAAATAACAACTGGAGGAAAGTTCACAGTTTATTTCAAGTACTGAAGTGTCTGTGGCTTTTTTATCTTAAGACAAAATGGCCAGATTTTTAAGAATTACTCTGTAAATGTTCTTTCAGGTTCTGATAGCCCTTTTCCAGAGCTGTAAAGTGGATTTAAAAACCCGTCTTCCCTACAACATAGGAGCTGTTTATTCTTTTCTGGGAAACAGCAGTTCCCATTTGAATTCAAAGAAAATACAAGCACATGCAAGAGCAAAGTTCTTTCCCTTCAGATTTGAAGCTGGAAAATAACAGAAAGGAGAGATTATCACCCAGAGACACTTGTGGGTGCTGTACATAACACATACAAAATTTGATTTTGAAAGAGAAACCAGTGTAGAGAACCTATTTGAATATGCTAAATATGAAAAACCTAGGAGGTAAAACTTCAGTTTTGTTGTGAAGAATATGCACAGTTTGATCCCATTGACAGACTGTAGCTATGATATACCTCATAATTGTGTACTACACACAGCAAGGAGATGAGGTCACTGAAAATTGGGTGAAAAAACAGTCTAGAAGCAGAGGCCTGGAGAACTGCAGTGACTACTATGTACAAAGAAAAGAATGAACTTGAAATATTTCACTTAGCAGCTTTAGAAGAATCTTAATGGAAAATAAGATGTTCGAGCAGATAACAGCCAGAGGCCTGACAGTTTGCAAATCTCCAGGGCTATGGAGGCAGGACCATTCCTACATTTGGAATAGATGTGATAGAAAAGAAAGAAATGCCATCTTGAAAACAATGTCATTTGAAATAAATCTTCCAAATTTCAAATGTAATATTTTTCAAAGAGAATTATTTCATAAAAACAGAGATTGTGGTAAGAAAACTGGAATGAAAAATTCAGTTTTTCTGGAAAAGCCAGTTTTGAATTTGAATTGACACGAAGCTAGCAGTAGCCAAGTACTTGAACTCTATCTCTTCCTTTACGCCGGCTGCTGCAGAGATGGAAAGGAAGTGGAAGTCAGTAGACAGGCAAAAGACTAAAGCACTCAGTCTGACTTATTCCTTTTTCCTCTCTCCAGCTAGCCCAGCTGCGGATTATTAGTGTGTTCCTAGTAGCAGGAGAAGGTGCAGCGAGGAATGGCCTTTTCTCTCCATTGTTAACTTTTTTTGAGGACCACATACCCGGAACACTGTGGGGAAAAGTATTTCCAGTTTCTAGGAGATCTCCACCATCTGTGAACATCCAACACTTCTGGAAGGTAATATAGATGCAAGAACACCTCTGAGATATTGAAGGTGAACACTTTTGGTGCAACAGCAGAATGTAAGAAATGTTGCAGTGTTCTAACCCACCATCTAGTCTCTAGTAATAACCAGGTAAAATAGGAAGACTGGCAAGCACCTTTTCTCTTCCCTAAACAGTCTCCCATTTGCACATTAGAGTTCAATATTTTAACTTTGTTTCTTGCACTGCCCTAAAATCCAAACACTTTCACTCACAGCAGATGGAAGTTAGATTGAGAAGTGGCTTGTATGGTTGTAGACCAGGAAATTCAGGTATAAGATAGAATATTCTGGCATTAGCCTAAATAATCAATACTATCTTTAAGTGTGGGTTTAAATCAGATTTTTGGACTTATTTCATCATGGATTTATACAGTCAATGAGAGTCTATAGGTTTTGAAACTGAAAAATATAAGTTCTGATTAACTAGCTCTTCCAAAACAGAGAATACTCTGTACCCAGTCAAGACTGTATCTTTCTGATTACTTAATTGTGGTGAATAATGAGAGGGAGGCTGTTTGGGTTTTCTTTCTGTTCTACCTTTAGCAGAATGTAATTTTTTTACCCAAGAACCTTTGAAAAAGCTTAAGCTTTAAATCATAATTTTTCTCTGATGAAGAGACTTTATGCCTTCCTCACTGACCTCTGTATTCACTATACAATACATTTATACTTGCTTAGGAGCTTTGATTCAGGTTGAACAAAGTAAAGGGCCATCTTACTCTTAATTGACTTAGGTGTGATATTTCCAGCTCATTCATCTTAAAAAAAAAAGTGCAGAAAAAGACATTGTTTAGAACGAAAGGTACATATTACAACCTCTTACTTAAGTATGGCTCACTTATATAGCTGTGTTCTGTTTTTTTCTTAACTTTACACATCTTTTTCATCTCACCTATTCTTCTCCTCATTCTCCTCTTTTTTTTTTTTTTTTTGTTACAGTAACTTTTGTTAGCATGGTATTTCTTCAGTTTATATGTAATTTTATTTTAATGTGCCAAAAACACATACAGTAGAATTCTTGTGCAATACAATACAATATGGATTGCTCAGAAGAAGCCTACTTCTATACAGCATATCAGATCGTTCCTTAGGTAGTATCTGGTGTTATAGGAGTACGGTATAATACAAAAAACATGTGGCAATAAAAACTTTTCTTTCTGGTACATTTAAGGAATCATCATTAAATTCACTGGAGTTCTTTCACATTTATTCAGGTCTGTGTGAGAACTGAATGTGCCAATACTTTAATTTAATTAAGCTTTTGCATGCAAAATTAAAATGGGCTACATTTCCTTCCTGTTGTATTTCACTCTGCTCGTGACAATACACAGGCAATAAATCTGACATAGTGCATGTAGAATATGGAAGGCTCCGATGAGAACCAGGCAAAACCAGACATAACTCTATCGATCTTTGGCAAAATTGGATTTGAAAAGCAGTTTATGCAAAAAAGGAGGATCACACGACTTTCAGAATAACATAACTCTATTTAGTCTCATTCTTCACTTACTAACTACATTTATGGTGTTGTATCCCAAATGAATCCTGCAAAGTTACACTAATGCAAGCTAGTAGGGAATCTGTGACGGTGATTTTAACAGCAACCTTACTCATGTAAGCAAGAGAATTAGCTTCACAAGTGTATCCAGAGGTTTATTAAAAACAATCAAAGTAATATTTTAAAGCAGTTCTTCATTTAAACAGAATAATTATAGGAACCTGCACTCAAATTTAGGGAAATAATATTCTCAAAAATGATCACTGGCTCATATTCTATTAAATTCCTTCCGACATTTGTGTATTCAGAATAGTATTTTTCTGTGCTGGGGTTCAGTTTTTAAAGATACTATTCTTTGTAGCTAATACTTACAGAATTCAAGTTTTAAAAGTACAGTGAATTCCCAGATCTGGCTGTCATACCAGTAAAGATACCAGCAGAGAGGCTCTAGGGTAGATTCTGATTCAATAGTTCTGACTTTTCTCCCTGACTTTGACAATATCGGTCTATTCACCACTTAAATTCACATCAGAAAGCCAGTCCCTTTACAATGTATGTGCACGCCCTGCCATTTTTGCCATCACAGTTCGCAAAATAGTATTGAGATGATTGATTAATATGTTGCTAATCATCTGCCTGGAGCATTTATTTACCACAACCTTAAACTTCATAGGGATTTAAGGATAAGTTCAGTTGTCAGTAACACTGATCTAAACCCAGAATCATTCCTGTGAGGTCTGTGAAATTAATCCAAAAGTACATATGTGACAAACACTTCCTATCACATCTATTCTACTAAACACCATCCCTACCAGGTTGGAATTGTGTAGGTTAGTCTTGCAAAACTAAATTTCAGTGATATATAAAAATATTCAGCTTTAAGATTGCATAGCTTAATCACCTTCTGACAGTCAGGAATGTTTCCAAAACGTAGCAATGTACCATGGTCTCAGGCTGGCACAATGGTCTGTTCAGGAAATGTATGGTCTTCATTACCTAGAGAATCTCTGAACTGCCTGTAACTTTTTCACCTGCTCTGAATCAGTGCCTTTTGCTTTCCAAGATCACAATTTTTCAAAACCTGTGCCTACCACTGCCATATGAGTAAACGAAGGATATTGCAGGACACTTTTAAGGTACAAAATTAAATGTAGCTCTGGTGCACAAGGCATAGTATAGCCCCAGCCACCTCCTACTTCATCTTTTTCCCTTCTGGCTGTGCTGTTGACAGTGGGGGCAATTACGTATAATAGATAACAGTTGTCTAGAAGGAATAATAATTTCAAAATTCACTCTCTCACTTTCTTGGGGAAAAAGATGATTTCTAGAGCTGTTTCAGAAAACACCTTTGGGCAGGAACTTAGGACGGGATAAGATGGACAAAGATTCTACTGATTAATTAATTTTGCTTTTTTGTACCATCTTGCTGATTAGTGTTATGGTGGGGAATAAAGATGGCATTTTTATCATGTGCTTATTTTAACTGTGCAAAAGAAGATAAAATCTGCAAGTGCCTTCACAAGTAAATAAAATTGTGTTTATCCAGGCTATTTTAAAAATCTCAGCCTATAGAAAAATACTACATAAGTTCAGTAGAAGATGCTACCATTGCAGTTTATGGAATGGAATGTGAACAAGCCTATAATTTTTTTCTCTGTCACACAGAATTTTTAAGTTACAATGAACTGTTTTGCATTGAATAAGAAAAGCTATGGGGGGATCAAATTTAAGTTCAGCTCAAAAAAAATGCTGTGGTTAAAACACTTCTGAAGATTGAAAAAAAGATGACTGGTAGATACCTGTTGATTGAGTTGCTAGTGTTCTTTTTAAAAGTATGTCATCTTCTCCATTGAATTGACAACCCAGAATATTTTATTTTTAAATGGTTAGTAAAGTAGTAAAATATAAGTAGTGAAACTGAAGTAGTAAAAATATAACCCTAGAGGCTACTAGAGCAGTGAGTGTTATTTTCCAGTTACTGGGTGGAACTTAAATTATCCACGTAGTAATGTTGAATTTCAACAGTCATAGGCCATCAATTGTGCCTTTTTAATACAAAATATTTAATATAATGTTAAGCATACAGTGCAGGACTGCATATTTGCCTGGAAAGAGAACTGATGCTGCCCGGTACCTATGCTACATGTTGTAACTGCAAAATGCAGTACATTCTTCTGTGATGAAAAATCACTAGTTAAATTGCCAAACAAAGGTGAAAATTAAATAGCATTTTCTTCCAGTTCTGTCAGTTAAGAACTTCCGGACTCAAAATCACCCTTATATTTTAAATATTCATGAAAACGTATTAGAATACCTCTTAGAGTAGGAAATCAGTGTAACAGAAATTTAAAACTTATTTACTTCAATTATTATCTTTGGCTGACAGAAAACTTCACTATCTGAATGAAATTCAGGTTTTGTATATAAAATTCCCATTAACTTTCATAGTGAAATATGACAAATGTTGCCATCCAAGTATAGGTGCATATTTTTTGGGATAGAATGCGGTGAAGATGTAGCTGTTGCTGGTAAAACTGCTTCAAAACATCATCCAAGAGATAGGGGAAAATATCCTAATCATAAATACTCCACTTTCCACAAAATTTTTATTCAGAAACACAAAAAAGAAAAAGAAGCCCAAAACAAGGAAAAAAGGCAAAAAACCAAAACAAACAAACAAAAAAAACCCCAAAAAAACTTCTTCATCTGCTCTATCATAAAATCTAAAGTGTGACCATCTGTCCATATGCTCCTGTGATGTGCATGCCGAAGAGCATATAGAGATTTTCTTTAAAAAGTGTCTTCTGTGCATAATCTATAAATCTGTACTTGTATATTGGGTGTATTTCAACAGAAGAAGCTTTGCAAAGAAGATCCCTTAAAAGGGACTGTGTAAAAGCAATGAAAAAAAGTGCTTTTCAGAGAGGAAGGAAAAAGTTGAAGTTAATGTCAACACTGGAGCCCACATCACAAGACATGTTTTAAAAAGACTTTTTTTTTTTAAATGTCACTGGCTAGCAGGGTAATCATCTTTTTAACTAGAAAATATTTACAAAAATAAACTTACTTGATTTTATAGTTCATAATAACTTATATAATGATAGTGATAAAACTAATAACAAGTGACTGTGAGCAGTAAAATGTGTAACTCTCATTCATCTTAAATTCTGTGTACTACTCCTATTAGATTGCTATATCCTAGCAATCCAATAAGATCAGATCCATATTTTTCTGCAGTTACCTTGACCAACACTAACTGCCATAAATATTATATGAGTACTCATCAGTGGTTAAATGACCATCATATTGCCTTGGCATCCATTTTTATTAAGGCTGGAGCCCTAGATAATAGTTAAATTATTTGTCTGTTTCCTAATGCAAGTAGCAGAACTTGATCTCTGGTCATTAATATTAGCTTCTGGGATGCTGAAAATTTAGCAGAATTTTATATTCTTTTGTAATTATGTTCATTGAAGTCGTAGCATTTTAAGGGCAAAAAAATTCAGGAACCTAGTTTGCACTGGAATGTCAACATCGGTTCCAAGGGAGAAAGCACAATCCCCGTGCATGGTGATGCAGTGGAGAGACCAACCCAAGCATCTCCCCAACAGTGTGGACAGCTGGAGTCCATGGGGCAACCTCATGCTGACTGGTTTTCTGTGCCCAAGAGGAGACAGACACATGATGGCGCAGTTTGTTGAAGAGGAAAGCTTGGTGTAGGGTTGCAGACCTCAGATAGAGTTGTTGGAAAACTGCTGTGGCTGTGTCAGAGAATGCTGGTCTTGCCTGCAAAGGCTTGTGATGCTGAGAATGTCCTGGCAAACCATGGGGCATCCAGTTTTACCCCATGTGGTGCTGTTTGCTATAGTTAATCTTTGTGCATCTTTCTCTTCTCCCAGGCAAAAGCACACAAAAAATTCAGATGCCATGCTGACTAAAATCTCTCCAGACTTAAGAAAATGTTGTGCTTTTAAAGCCTATAATTTTTTTCTTTCCCTCTTCTGTTAACGCTTAGTCTTAGTTGGGACCCTTGATTTATGATCATATGGGTTTATAAGCAGGGCTCAGTGTGTCTTCACTTACATTTTGCACCTAGTTTGTCTTGGAACAAAAGCAGGAGGGAAAAAAAGAAAAAAATCCCCCAGATTTCTAGTATCCCAATATTGAAACATACTATTTGGAAATATTTTTTTTTCCTTTGTGGTGAAAGACAAAAAAACGGTATATGTTGTTGTATGCAGCTACCTCTCACTATTATTATTATTGTTCTCTTAAAATCTCTCTCTTTATAGTCATCTAGCATTACTTACTGTAAGCATTTTGCACAGCTATACTTTTCTTGGGGAATAGGGGCTGCATCGTGTCAATTTGCTCTAGTAATTGCTAAAAATAGCCCATCCACCAATGTGCTCAAATAACCCCCGTTAAAGTATCTTTCTCGATTCTTTCCCGTGTTCATTCCCCTGGGAACTCCTATAGCTATGGCTATCGTGAAGGCAAGAATCTGCTGCCTGTAGTGAAGAGGTGGTTGTTATTTTCTGAGCTGTTGTCGTTCCCATAAGAGACCAACTCACCAACGCTATGGTTTGTTAGTCACTTATAATATCTAGCTCTTCCAAACCAGACTCAGACAAATACAAAACAGGCATTCCCTGAAAGCTGAGTTCAGCTTTTGAAGAGTAAACAAACATTTCATTAAAATAGTCTCACTAAAGACGGGCAGAGAGATCTGAACTGAGCTGTCACCTTGTATTAGTCACACCCATAAATACTGCCATGTTACAGTGCTCACTTGCAGTATCCCAGAGAGCTTGGAAGAGGCAATTCTTCAGGTTTCCCTCTCTTTGTCTTGGAGTTTTGTCTGGGGGGAGGTTATCATCTCCTTTGCAATGTCCAGCATGTGTTTGCATCAGTACTGCCACACTTACTTTATGTATATGCACTCAAATACTGACCCTGACAGCAATCATTTCTATTAGGCCAATGCAAATAAATATTTTTGTTAGGAAAACCACTTTTTTCTGTATCAGCTCCTCTCCTTTCAGGTCTGAGACATAGCATTTCTGATGTTGACAGATTCCTGGTCTTTTAGATTCTTTTTCCCCCAGTAGCACTGACAGTGAGTTCAGTCCTCATATTCACTCTGACAGCCTGACAACTGATATCACCAGGCCACGGCTAGGAGTGGTTTATTACTTTTAGTAGGATTTATTTAATTCAGCCTCACAGCCTAAGGGGGTGGGGGAAGAGATTTAACTCAAAATTAAATTCTTGCAGGAGTCCTTTTAATATAAGAAAAATGGACAGGAGGAATATGGAGAAAAGGTAGAAAAGCAATGGTTGGAAAAGCATGTAATGTGAACATGATTGTTACATGCAATGAGTCATGGAAGTGGGCTTGGTACAACATGTATGAAGCAAAAAAATAGAGGAAAAAGAATAGCAACAGACTTTGTAACATATATGATAAGGTATTAATAAAACCTCTGTGTCTGAGATTTTAATGGAGTACTTGCTGGATGTTTTCCTATGAAGTACAGCTTTGAAAAATGAAATTTAAACCAAAGCCTAGATGAATAATTCTTGAAAGTTGTCTTTCCAACAAAATATCCAATAGAAACAGCTTTTTACTGAATAAATATTACTTTGCTTTCCACGACTCAAACGCTATGTTATTTTCCAAATGAATAAGGGGAAAAAAGCTAGTGATGTTTTAAAAAACAGCTATAGAAGTAAGGAAGGATTAAAATGAGTTTTTCATGGCTTAATTCTATGAGCCCTTGTTAAAGAAGATTGTGTAAACAATGAAACTATGAGAGCTGCCGACTGCACTCAGCTATTCCAAATTCAGATACTGTTCCCAGTCCAGTTCTCCTGTCAGGTCAGGAATTTTCCTCTCTAACCTGGGCCATCAAAAAGCATGGCCACATCCACACAAAACCCTAAATCCCAAACAAGGAAGTTCTTTGACGTTGCCTTTCACTGCTTATGTTGAAATTAATTTATTCATTAAATCCAAACATGAAAAACAAATGGGATGGAAATGGGTGAACATAATTAGAAAATGTGCTAATCTCTACCTTTCACATAATTAGTGTTGGAGGACTTTTGTGTCTCTTTCCTTACAAGGATTTTTTTGAATCAATGAAGCTTTCTTCTCACTACACCACAGACTACCAAATTTCTTTGATACCCGAATTGTTTTTCGGGCACATGGACCATCCAGCCTGCTGAGAAAGCAGGCAGTGCTTAGTAAAAACCCAGAGCAGCTTCCTAGCCTACAAGGAAGTAGAATGTTCTTCCCCTGCAGGGGTGGGGAATGCTCTGCATCCACAGGGAAGCCTTTCATGATTATGAAGGGGGTGTTTTGTATTAATAAGCAACTTGCTGATCAAAACTTAAACAGTCACCTAACAGGGATATGCAGCACATCCTTGAAAGTCAATGCGATGGCAAGCAATAACCTTAAATAATAATAGTAGTAAGACAAAATTACTCCCATTCCTGTCCTCCAAGGATGCTGCAAAAAGGAATATGGGATTACTAAAATATACTCCTTCTGATATTCCATGATTTCCAGGTTAATATCTGCAGTGAACTTACCCTGAATCAGAATAGAAATAAGTGGAGGCCATGTAATCACACATGAATTATGGCATTTTGTGACACGTGTGCTTCATTCAGCACTATTAATGCTCTCTTCCCCCTTCCTTTGCTCATTTTTAGCCTTCAGTAAATCTGTAGTTGGGTACAAGGGAATGGAGCTTTGGGATGGGACCTGTTTTTATGCACACATGCATAAAGTAGACAGTCATCAGGAGAAATGCTTTAAACCTGATTCTGCCACCTCTAACATTCTGAACCTGTGTTAGGAGGCCATTCATTTTTGAATGAATGATTGCCTGAAATGGCAAACGAATCAGATGTTTTAAAGCCAGTGTAATTTCTGCAAGGAGCTGTGAACATACCTGTTAAATAACTGCAAAAGAAAGGAAACAATCTTGGGCATGGTACGGTTTTAGGGAAGGAGCTTAAAATCAGTTTTTAAACAGCTGCTGGTGGAGTAGAAATGATGATATGACTACCAATGATCGAGCCATATATCCTCATTTTCCTGTACTGAGCAAGGTCTGTCAGAGGACTGAAAGGAAACCCTCATAGTTGCCTTTTTTATGTGTGAAACTTCATTCTTTTTGCCTCTCACCTTAAAAAGAAAATGGCCTGTTAATGATCAATACATGCTTCAACATTAGCATATTGCTCAGAAGAGAAGAGAGGGGTCATTTGGGAAATGAATGACTGGAGGAGAGGAAGGCAGTATACAGCAGTTCATCATCTGCGTAGCATTGCACAGAGCTTTAGCAATGGTTAGATTCAGACACTGCAAGAAATTTGAATAAATCAGGATTCTGTCAAAATTGCTTTTTGTCTGCACAGAAACATTGTCAAGAAATCCAGATGTATAACCTAAAAAACATCCTGAATTAAATAGTCTGCATAAAAAAGAGACATCACTGCCACTAATCTGGAAGTCTACTATTCAGACCTTGCAATCTGTACATTAATATACATCCTGTACCTTATGCCAGGTCTGGGCAGTCCTCTTTAAAGCTATGCCCTCACATGCAAAGCCAAAACAAGCTATCTTCAAGCTTTCTATGTTTATATATTCACAAACTTAAAGACCTCACAATTTGAAGACCTCAGGTAATCCTTCTAAACTAGAAGATAAAGTCAAGGGGCGATATTCCGTCTTACAATAGAAACAGGTGCTTGCAGGCTGTAGAATTCAGGTTTGAAAGAGTAATTTCTACTATGGTTGCATCTTTGGCATTACAAAAGGCATAGCACGTGCCATATATAATTTCAATGTAACTGTGGTAGAGCTTAGAAAGGTAACTATTAGACAGAGTAAATCACTTCAGACCAAATTACATCATCTGCTACAGTAATAAATAAGATACTTTTATAGAACCAAAGAATCTCTGGGTTGAAAAGCAACCTTAAAGGTCATCTAGTCCAACCCCCCTGCAATGAGCAGGAACATCTTCAACTAGAGCAGGTTGCTCAGAACCCCATTCAACCTGACCTTCAATATTTCCACGGATGGGGCATCTACCACCTCTCTGGGCAACCTGTGCCAGTGTTTCAACACCCTCACTGTGAAAAATTTCATCCTTATAGCTAGCCTAAATCTACCCTCTTTCAGTTTAAAACTGTTACCCCTTGTCCTATCATAACAGGCCCTGCTAAAAGGTCTGTCCCCATCTTTCTTCCAAGTCCCCTTTAAGTACTGGAAGGCTGCAATAAGGTCTCCCTGGGGCCTTCTCTTCTCCAGGCTGAACAACCCCAACTCTCTCAGCCTGTCCTCACAGGAGAGGTGTTCCATCCCTCTCATCATTTTTGTGACCCTCCTCTGGACCCACTCCAACAGGTCCATGTCTTTCCTGTGCTGGGCTCCAGAGCTGGATGCAGCACTCCAGGTGAGGTTTCACCAGAGTGGATTAGAGGGGCAGAATGCCCTCCCTCAACCTGCTGGCCATGTTGCTTTGGATGCAGCCCAGGATATGGTTGGCCTGCTGGGCTATGAGTGCACATTGGTGGCTCATGTCTTGCTTTTAATCCACCAGACCCCTGAAGTCCTTCTTGGCAGGGCTGCTCTCAGTCCCTTCATCTCCCAGCCTGTATCGATACTGAGGGTTGCCCTGACCCAGATGCACTTGGCCTTGTTGAACCTAGGAGGTTCACATGGAGACCCATTCCTTGAGCTTGCACAGGTCCCTCTGGATGGTATCCTGTTCCTCGGGCATGTTAACTGCACCAGTCATCTTGGTGTCATCTGCAAACTTGCTGAGGGTGCACTTGATCCCACTGTCTGCGCCACTGATGAAGATGTTAAAGAGTACTGGTCCCAGTACAGACCCCTGAGGGACACTGCTCATCACCTATCTCCATCTGGACATTGAACCATTGAACACTAACCTCTGGATGTGACCATCCAACCAATTCCTCAGCCACCGAACAGGCCACCCATCAAATTCCTCTCTCTCCAATTTAGAGAGAAGGATGTTGTGGCGGACTGTGTCAAAGACCTTACATAACTCCAGATAGAAAACATCTGTAGCTCTTCCCTTTTCCGCTGGTGTGGTCACTCCATTACAGAAGGCCACTAGATTAATCAGGCAGGACTTGTCCTTGGTGAAGCCATGCTGGCTGTCTCAAATCACTTCCCTGTCCTTCCTGTACCTTAGCATAGCTTCTAGGAGGATCTGTTCCATGATCTTCCCAGGCACAGAGGTGAGGCTGATGAGTCGGTAGTTTCCAGGATCCTCCTTGCTACCCTTTTTAAAAATGGGTGCGATGTTTCCCTTTCTTCAGTCTCCAGGGACTTCATTTTGATGCATGGAAACAAACTTCACAACTCAAAAGAGTTA
>NW_010530073.1:409-39183 GCF_000687285.1 Phaethon lepturus | reverse complement strand
GCGGCCGTGGGAAGGTGAGCAGCCCCCGGGCTCCGCGGGCGGTCGCAGCCCGGCAGAGGCCGGCAGCAATATTGCATTAAAGCCCCATCTAGAGGCGTTTCATCGAGGAGAGTTTGGGAGATGGAGACCAGCTCTGGGGTCGTGTTGGGTGTCCTCATCGTCCCACCAGAGCTCTTCCAGCTTGAGAAAAGGCAATAAAGGGCTGCGGGCGGAGGGAAGGACAAGCAAGGTTTTTTATATATATATCATCGGGAGGCTTTGCCTGAGCGTTTCTCTGCTGGAAAAGACAGCTTAAGAGTCATTCTTCAGGCACATCCCCTAGAAGCTGGTGTGCCCAGCATGCGGAAGGAAACTCCGGTTACGCCAGGCAGTGCCGAGGCGGAGGTCCGGGGCACGCAGCCGGGGCTGGGTCACAGAAAGGCAGCGCGACCCTCGCCCTTACTCATTTCCTCTGCCCAGAGCAAGGTGCCGTAGCGAGGGTGATGCTCTGGGGCGTGAGCCGCTCTTTCCAAAGTGAGACAGCACCAAAAATAATCACCACTTCTGCTTTCAGCCGGGGGAAAAGGGAAGCCCAAGCGGGTGCTGAGTCCTCCAGGGCTTTGCTGGCTGCGGACGCTGCTGGTCGTGCCCGGGGAACCATGCACCAGCCCCGGGCACAGCATCCTCCGGGGGCAGCTCTGCGGCTTTCCAGCTCGTTCAGCAGTCCCCAGGGTGACACAAAAGCTGGGTGTTTCTACGCAGCGGCGGTGGCCTTGGCCCGTGTCCCCATAGCCACCGACAGCAGAGGGCAGTGCCACATCGGCGCAGTGCTGTGCTGGCGTCTGCTTGCTTTCTTTAAGTGGGTGTTTTTCAGCAGGGTGCTTCATACCCAGGAGGAAGGGGACACGCCATAGCCAGGGTGAAACAGCCAAGCGGCCAAGGAGTTCGGCGTTTCAAGCAACAATTTCAAAGGGCCACAACCACGCCAGGGAACGGTGATGCTGCCAGCGCCATACCGTCTTCTTTAGGATTGAAAGAAGATGCCAGGGTGCAATGCTAATGCTGGGCAAGGAGCCCCAGAGCTGTTGTCACCGGACCTGCCTCTGCTTTGGCATCAGCGGAAAACCTGCATCCTGCCCCCAACCCCAAACCCACTGCTGTGCTTCTGTGCCATGTTCCTGTGTGCCAGGCAGTGGGGGGAGCGACCTGTGATGATCTCAGCAAAGGACCTGGCGTCCTGCAAAGGGTCCCAGCATCCTGCACCCGCTGCTGGGGCAAGCCCTGCCTGCCAGCCCCACGGGTGACACCAACCCGTGACAGCCAGCGATCATAGCCAACGGGACATCCTCAGAGAGCACAAGGCTGCTGCGGCCGCTCAGGCTCTTCCCAGGCATGTTAGACCACAGTGGGATCTGGAGGGTGACTTCAAGTTTTCCTTCCCCGTGACTCAGCTCTTGAGCGGCGCCCAGGGCTCAGCCTGCCTGCGTGGCCCCAGAGGAGCCCTCACCACCACCCCTGTTACGGCTTTTGCAGGAAATAAAGTGCCTCTTTTGCTCAGGGTTCCCCTTCCTTCTCTGTGGCTTTGCTCCAGGTGCTTTTCTCCGCAGCACAGAGCCAGGCTCCGTTAGAGGTGCCAGGACTTTGACCAGCTCACTGAGGTCCTGCTGCAGGAACCCAACCTCTCCGGGGCAGCGACTCCAGCTCAGCGGGGCGGTTGAGTCATAGGAGTGCGAGAGGGAAGGAAAATACCCATGAGGTCATCTCGTTCATCCCTCGCTGCCAGTCCTGCATGGGTTCCCCACCAGATACTTGGCACTGGCTCCCAGATCGGAGTAACTCAAGCGAGACAGCAAGAGGTGGGGACCTCACCAGGCTCGGTCTGGGCTGGGTGTCGAGGCTGAGCCTGGGATAGCTGAGACGCCTTCAGCTGCGTTTCCTCCCAACAAATCGCCTCCAAGATGAGCCACCCACATTTCCCTTCCTCAGTTTCCTTAATTAGAAGTGGGCCTGGCATTTATCTGCCCTCCGGATACAGTCTGAAATAACAGACAAGACCCGGGAAAGCCGGCTGCCCACGGGATGTCGTTTCTTCCACCGTCTCAGGGATCACACGATGCAAGTCCCCTCTGCTGCCACCGCCTCCATTTCCAGTTGTGCTTTTTTTGCCGTCATGTGGACTTCCAGGGTGTTTCCTCGCTCCGAGTGATCACACGTGGGCTCAAAGCCAGATCCTCGCTTCTTTTCCATCAGGCTTGACTGCAGTTGGAGTCACCCCAGGGACAGCTCTGAGCTTCAGGCAACGTGCTGTTGTGTTCTACTTCCATCCCTTCCCTCCCTCACACCAGCGCCCAGCCCTCCAGCCAGGGCAAATGATTTTGGGGGGTAGAGATGTGGTCAAAATGTGCCTGTTGCTTTCAGCCAGGCTGCTGAGAGCCAGGCTGAGAGCGTCCCTGCTTCCCCAGGGCTCCGGATAGCGCAAATCACTGCAGTGAAGGAGCAGGACGGTCCTGATCACCCCCGTGCCCCCTCCCGCCCTGTGTCTCCACACTTTCCAGGTGAAGCAAAGACACTGAAGCCAGCTGCATCCATTACTTCAGCATTATTGAAGGCAACAAGCAAATGAGAGCCTGCCATGCCGTGATGGTCCACAAGCAGTTTTCCATTGTGGAGCCCCCCGCCCTACTTTCCATCCAGGGCAGAGCTGGATGCAGGGACACGGGAAGGCTGGGCGTCCCCCAGTTGCAGGAGATGGGGGGCCACCAGCTTTGTCCTCTGAGATCTATGGGGACCCTGCCGGACTTGGAGCCATAGCTCATTGGGCTACACACGTTGAGTTCTTTACTCGTTTTTCTATAAGTCTACCCCAAAATGAGGCAAACGGATGAGCACAGAATCAGAATCAGGCCAGGGCACCAAGCTGCCGCGGGACTGACCCCTCGCAGGGCCCCTTGCACCAAATCTCAACAAGCCATAGGTTTCCCTAAACCTCACTCGCATCAGAGATCCCCTCTCTTAACTGATTACAGGACCCATATTAAAATACTTTGAGAGAGACTTAAGCAACGAGTCCCAATAGGCATCTGTTACACAGCAGCTAAATCTTATTAAGCATTAGCAAGCACCTTACTCCTGGCCCACGGTAACAGGCTCACGCAGATCCTTTCTGAGCATTGCCAGCTCTCGGTATAATCTGGCAATCTCATAAAATATGTTTACAAGGGGCCTCAGGAGGTCATCTAGTCCAGCCCCCATTCCACGGCAGGAGCAGCTCCTTTATTTTCTTTTTTTTTAAGAGTGATCAGTAGGCAGTCTGCTCTCCTGTTATGCCACCAAGAGAAAGGAGAAAGGAAACTTTTCAGCTTTCCTAAGGCCCCTCCAAGAATTGTATCTCATGCAAGAAGAGCGAGGGGTGATCTTTAGGAGCACTCACATCTTTCCCTCTAATTTAAGAGGCTGTTGCTTGCAAGTTAAGCTGAAGGCAGGACCCAGTTAGTCACCTATTTGTATCAAGTAAGCTCAAGGTGGTTGCACAGACGTCCCCCCAGAGGCATACAAGCATCCTACGCAGGTGGAGACGCTTGCCGCTGCTCTACCCTTTGCGTCCTTTGCAAGGACTCCTCCGTCGCAAGGCACACTGTGCAAACCTTGACCCACAGGAGCTGCTGCTGCCCCGTTACAGTTGCCCCTGGTCTTTGGAGTGATGTGCAATGGCAGTGATAACCCAACATCTGCGTAGGCTTGCAGATCCAAATCAGGGCAGTCCAACCCAAGATCAACAGGCTGCAGCAGCAGATATGTCTCCCATTTAGGTGGCGGGTCTGGACCCCTGGACTACAGAGTCCCCATGGTGGTGAAGAACGATGCATCCATCAATGAAACGAACCCAGGAGCAGATCACGCCCAGGGGCAGGCAGGGATGCTGCCCTTCAGGCGACGGGGCCTTGCAGAGAGGTGGAGAGCGGAGGGTGACTCAGTGGGACTCCCCCAAATAGTTGTGATGGGCTTGAACCCCCAACACTCAGGGCTTGCTGTTATTGTATGTGTGTGTGTGAAACAAAATGTTTTCAAACTTTTTACTTCTTAATTGCTCTCCATCTTTAAAAAATTGAAATTATAAAATGTCCCACTCACGGAAAGCTCACTAAATGCTTCTCTTAAGGTCCAATCATTTCCCTCTGGCAGCAAAGGACATCTTTTTTCACCGATGCTCCCAAGAGCTGGCAAAATCATTTTAAAATGACCTAAAATTAGATATTTTGCCTCCTGCTCCCTTGCATGTCTCTCCTGCACTTGCAAAGGTTTTTCTTCTTAAGTACATGAGTATTGTCAAAATAACCCCCCTGACTAAACCCAGACAGGTTGTCCTTTACACGGACACCTTTCTCCTGGTGATTTTGTAGAGAATTGGGGACTTTATAATCTGGGCCAGAATGATTTTTAATGCAATTAGTCCCAGGGCAAAATAAGGTCCTTATTGTCTTTATGACAATCAGGCATGCTAGGAATGAAGGTGTTTTTGTTAGACAGAGCTGCAGGAGGTATTTTTTAGGTCTGAAGGAATAGTGCCAAGGAAGCAGAGTCCCTTTTCACATTCTGCCTGAGCCCATACTGTAAAACACAGTGATTTGCCATTATTTGAGGGCTTTTGGTGACAGTTTGCTTCCTTAGAAAAATCAGACAGAAGAGAGAGACCTGAACTGGTGCATGGTAGAGGGAGAGGCACCTGTGTGAGCTCAGCAGCTCCTTTGAGCTGATCAACACCACTAACGTGGTGCCAGCCCTGAAGCAGCCCCCAGCCGTGCTGCTCATAGCTGGACTGGGGAGATACTGGAGGTGGTAGGGGAGCAACTGGAGGAGGTAAATTGGGAAATTGAGAAATTGAGGTTGTGCATGTGTGGGGGTAGGCATTAGGGGAGCTGAAGGTGATGCAAGGGTTACTGTGAGGGTAGATGTCAGGATGCCATCTGCAGATCTATAGGAGACCTCATTAGCTCTGCTCCTGTAGGACCTCTTGTTTACCTCATCCTTAGGGTGACAGGTGCCTTGGGGTAACCTATTCCTCTATCTTTAAGGTCACCCACCTTGCCTCTGTATTTTAGGGACTGATGGCAATGACCAGGGATATGCCCAAGTCACAGGTCTTAGACCTTGAACATATATTAAACCAGTTAACTGAAGGACATGCACAGGCCCTGAGAGGGGAGAGGAGAGTTATGATAATGTGCGAAGAAAAAGAAAGGAGAAAAAGGGAAAAAAATGTAGAGAGTGGGGAGTAGAGGCTGTGTTTCTGGAGTCCAGCTGGCCCCTGTTTCTGTGTCCTTGACTGCAGTCACTGCTGTCCCCTTGGAGAGAGGTAAACAGAAACCTCTTTAGATCCCTGCAAATGAATTGTTGGTTGACGTTTTGTAATAGTTTCTCGCCATCCCAGTGGTCTGTGCATGTTGCCATCCACCACGGGTTTGTTTGAAGTTCCCCTAATTAATTACTGCTCTGATAAATTAAAAAATCCTCTTATTGATTCCTTGTTTCTTGCCACCATTTCATTTTGGGTCTCTCCCAAATGGTGAACGACAGGTCATAGCATCTGCTTTTCCTGGGCTGCATTTATGCACATGGGTTGGAACATGGGGCCAGACATGGCTGAGGTGGGCTGGTGTGTGTTGAATGTCAACATGTGGGTTGGTGAATGAGGCTGAGGATGCTCGTCCTGGATCCAGTTCCCTTCGCTTCAAAGGGATACAGGGTGTTGGATCAGTTTTTAACATGGAAAAGAACAAGAAATCATAATAGTAGTGGATGAAGAGCAGGTCTGGGTAGTGTTGGGGTTTTTTTTATGAATAATGAATTTTTTTGAAATGGAGATTCAGGAGGGATGAAAGATATTCATAAATTCATGTTGAAATTCTGTCAGCTGGAGAAAACGTGGGAGAAAATTTCTGGGGAAAAAATGAAACATTTCCCTGCAACGTTCTCAAGGCAGGTCCAAAATGCCAACAGATTTCCTTGGATATTTCAAAATATGACCTTTTTGTTTGAAAATTACATGCTCTCTTAAAAAAAAAATCCCTGTGTGCAAAGGAAAGGCAGTAAAGGGAGGAGTGAAATGCCCTCAGAAAGAAACAAAACCAGCAACTGAGCTCAAATGGACTGTTACGAGCTGAGCCAAAAGGACATTTGCTGTTCTCCGATTTCATTTTTTGCTGAAAAGCCTGAAAAAAAAAACAAATCCCCTTGGTCTCACCAATCTACCTGAACTTACTTCTGTCACCGCTTTCCAGCCCCGGTTTTTTGGGTTCAGCCTCCCTTTGGCTGTTCCTCAGGAGATCCACCTCTCTTCCCCCCACGCTGGGGCCGTGCGGGTTGGCGGAGAGGAGCCAAGAGCGTTGTCCAAAACCACTCACCGCCAGCGCTTGGATGGCGTCTCCCCAGGCGCCTGTCCTCCCCTGCTCCTCCATCCTGCGAGCAGCCACGCTTATTTAAGCAAAAGGGGAAAACTGCTGCTCCTCAGTCCCGCTACGCCCTGTTTGAAACACCAAAGCAAGAAGGCGACATGGGTTGTATTTTAAGCAGCTCTGGGAAGTTTCTCTGAAACTGTTGACAGTTACAGTGGCTCAAAACAGTGGGATATTTCTAGGAGATTTACTGGGGGGTCATTTCCCAAATCCAGCGGCACGGCCGTCTCTTCAAGCTGTACGGGCAAGCTAGCAAACCCATCTTGCTGAATGCCGAAGCAGAAGGGATCCAGCCAGGAGATCTGGCAACCCATCAGCTGCAAAACAGCCAGAAACAAACTGAGTGAAAATATTTTTGTAGTCACAATATCAAGCCCACCCATTGAACGTGTGTCGGGTATTTTCCAGCACTGCTGAAAACTCTCTCTTTGCTTTTATTTTTAGATGAAGGGTGATTTCAGTCATGTTATTTCACTTTTTGGATGTTTCATGCTAATAAAAGCTTTTTCTTTCATAGTGTTTAGCCTTCTTTTAAAGTGGGGCTTGTGATTTACTGCAGTAACTGAGATGTCGTTGTCTTGAAGGTTGGCATCTGTCTGGTCTTCAGCCAAAGAGTCTAGGAGCTAGGTGTTTTTACCTGTGTTAGTGTGCGAGTAGGCTGCCAGATTTTGGCTCATGAGCCCTGAGTTGGAAGAAGCTTCCCATGAATGAGTCCCTGCTCCTGTGAGCAAAATGAACCTTTTTGAAAGAAATCTCAAGCTCAGAAGTCAGGATCGCAGTCATTGGGCTGGTCAGCCATGAAGGTCCCAGGTGAGTATACGGCAAAACACAGAAACTTTCAGTGGGACCCAGCCATCTCCATTCAGAGGTCTCCAGAAAAGATGTCCCATGTTTGCTGGGCACCTGAGTCCCCATTACAGGTGGAAGGCAGGTGTCTGTTGTCAGCAAGCTGGCCTTGGGCACCTTGGACATCCACACAGGGCTGGCAGATATGACGCAGAAGACCTGTGTTTTCTGGAGCAGCAGCTGAAGGACACCAGGACACCTTAGGGCATCTCAAACAGCACTAGATGACCATGTCTGGACACTTGAATCCCACCTCATTAACTGCACTCAGTGTCTCTATTTGCTGTAAAGGGAGCTTGGACACCCAGGGTGCTTGTAAAAACTTAAATGTTCCTAGGGTTAGGACTGTCTGAATGGAGTGTACAGGGTCATTCTTGCTATGCTACCCCACTCTCTGCTTGCTTGCTCAATGTTTAATGCCTCCCTGCGCAGCCAGAGTGATGAAATAATCATTTTTTAATGTGCCAGTTGCTGCTCAGACTCTTGCAAACCTTATCCCAATCCCAACCATTTACCACTTCTTTCCATCTAAGTAACAGACAGAATAAAAATACCACATCTCAATAGGTAACTCACTGCTGGGGAAAATCTGAATATCAGTACTGAGCTAGCTGGTGCAGCTGGGGTGGTCTCCAAATACAGCCGTTACAATGACTCAGAACTGAACTGTATGATGCCTTCATTTTTTGGGCATTCAGATACCACTGATGGTGGGACACCATCATGACAATGAAGGATGATGATAGTGTATACTGCTTGATCCAGTGTAAGCCCTTACAAGCACACCATCATGCTCAGCAAAGCCATCTCACTGTTTTCTTCTGTTTTCTTCCCTCTTTGTAACCTACTGCCTTGTGTCTTAGATTGCAAGCTCAATACTTAACACAGTTTGAGTGAAAACCTGAGGCCCTGTTATCTTACAGCATCCAGCATCGTGTGTCCACAAGGCTCTTGCAGATGGGCTGAATGTGCCCAGAGTCCAAATCTTAGGAAGAGTCCCAAGCTGTGTTGTCTGGTTGATGTTTGTGATGTGACATTACCGTGTGGGCAGTGTGGGCAGTTGGTAAGCAGAGCGCTGAAACGCAGGGTGCATCCACACTGGTCAGCTGTGATCTGTGTGGAGTCTACAGGGCAGGATACTCATCCTAGATGTACCAACTAGGTCATTCCAGATCTGGCCCAAAATCCACCAGCTGGCATATATTTGGTTAATCTTCCTTCCATCCCATCCTCAAGTGGGATTCACTGGGTTGGATGTAAATGTCTGCAGTCTAGATATCTTCATCTGACCTAGACGTTCACATCTGGCTCTCTTTATAGCTATTGCAGGTCTGTGCACTATGTGCAGTGGGAGCTAAAGGGCAATTCTTCTCCCCTTAGCATCTAAACTCTTACCCTAGTCAGTGGAGACCTAATCAGTACAACTCATAGGTAAGCATTAGTTGTTTTAACACAAGCATCTTGGACCATTTGAGAGGACCTAGGTCATCCAAGACACCAACATGTGGCTGGCAGGTATGACGCAGGTCCTCCTGGATCAGCACCTGTAGGCCACACAAGACTGACTGAGACAACATCTCCTGCCCTCCTGAAGGGCAGGGCTTGAGAGCCAAAATACACTCAGTCTCTTACAGAGCAACTTTGGTAGCGTATCTGATGCCTGAAGCAAGCTGGAGGTGCCCTCTTGCTGTCCCTGTTGTTGAAGGACACGCATACATCAGGTTGAAAGAGAGCTGGGCAAAACTGCTCACCTAAAAGAAGGGAAAGTTGTTGGAAAGGAAAATTTTCTTTTACTTTTCAAGGAATTTGTAGGGGGAAGTGGAGATGAAGCTCGCTATGTAGAAAAGATGGTCCTTCTTTGTTTCAAATAGATATTTTGTCTCAAAGTTTCAATTCAAATGCTGGACTTTCTTTTTTTTTTTTTCCTACTCCTCTTCTTCCCAGTCCCAAAACAGATCTTTTGTATTCTGTTTTCATCTTTAGTATACTTTCACTGTACCTTTGGAAATCTGACTCTGAGGTAACTTTGAGGATCCCAAACTTAGCTCTTCCTTTGGGGAACTTCCTATTTCAGTATTCCTGGGAACCCTGAGATAAAGCAAGGAATATCCCATATACCAAATGCACAGCTTGCAGAACATCCACCTAGTCTGTATCCATGTACTAACCTTGGGGGGGAAAAGGTATCTTCCCATCACAGTATCTGGTCTTTGTGTCACATCATGATTTTGTTGACATCCAGATGGAAGATATTCCCCCTTCATATTATCACATCACCAGTTTTCCTTCTCTTTTGACATTAGAGAGATGGGTAATTCAGTCTCCTGAATTTCCAGTAGCACCCACCAAGGAGAATGGCAGGTAATAAGTACTGGACAGCTGAGGATGCATACAGCAAAAACACAAGAGTGATGGTTTGATTGGGAATGCATCTGACAGACAAGGCAAGGATGGCATGCAATGCAGGGATTAATTAGCAATGGCAAGCTAGAAAGGAATGATTTATTCCATCTCATGCAAGGACTGATGGATGTTTGGCCAATGCCTCCAGATGAGTAAGTTTTTGTGCTTTAGCGGTTTCTGAATTCAGACGTAGCATTTCTGCAACAGGTAGACACGTTGCATGCAAAAAGGAGGATGAAATTGGATGAAATGAGGATGGCAGCTATTAAGCCTCCCGGGGTTTGATACAAAGCATGGAATCGGGCAAGATTAGTTTCCAAGGTCAACACGGTGCAGATGAAAATGTGGGGAGCACCGGCCTCCGGCATGCAATTGGTTGCGTGAGAGCCCAAACTGAGTCATTACATCACAATATCCGCACAGGTCTGTCAGCAGCGGCACTGATGAGATGGACAAGTTGGGGTGCTTTCTGTATGGGGCCCATTGTTTAGCAAACCAAAGGGCCTTCCTATTTGGTTAATGGGTCAGCAAACTCTGTTGCTTTAATGGTTAATCATCTACTTACATTGTTCAACAAGTAAACCCACACAGATAAAGCTCCTTGCCTACAGTTCATGTGACAGGCTGGCTGCCCAGCTGTGAGCAGGGAAAGTATTTGACACTGGGAGAATACGAGAGAGGAGAAATGCCAGGCTGTGAGGCTCTGACTTCAGTAACACACAAAAATGCATAGATGTGTACATACACATAACTATATGTGCAGGCACATGCTGAAATCTCTATATGAACACACATGGATCCACATAAAATTAATATTTCAACCTCAGACCATTTTCCAACAGTTAAATTAGCTGACAATCAGATAGCACACAAACGGCTGTGAGCTGACATGCAAAACTCACTCCAAACTCTTTGAAGCAGCAAGTCAGATTGAGGGTCATCACCATTGAGGATTTCAGAGTCTCAGTAGTATTTCTTACGCTTATTGCTTGAACATCATACAGCTCTAGCCTTCTGGATCCCAAACTTACACATCCCACCCTTGCACCCTGTGCTGTCTGAATATAGATCCAGCAGAGATGTTGTGGACCTTAGAATAAAGCAGTCAAATTCTACTCACTGGTGTAATTTTGGAGGTGTCTCTTGCTTGGACATGTCTAATACAGAGAATCCACCACTGCTTTGAGTCTTGGGAGTACCTAGAGTCATCCAGATGAGGAGTCAGAATTTGTCAGGGTCAAGGCAGGAGTCACTGCGTCCAATTTTCTGACTGACTGTATTCAGGTCACCAAACTGCATAATTACATCTTGGCCTAAAAAAACCTCTGTCTCTATGTGACAGTGACAAATATGCACTTTAGCTGGTTGAGGGTAATGGTGATTTCATTCCAAGCTCCCCTAACGTGACCAGAAGTTAATTTTACATGTAATCTAAACTGAGCATCCAGCCCCACTCTCTCGAGATCGTCACTTCCAGAGCATGATCCCAATACAGGTGTCTATGAGTAGATGGGAGGAATCACCAGCCACCGATATAGAGAGAAGATGTCCTTTATAGCTACCCTTGATACACTCCTGTCACCCTGAGTAGGGTGCAATGACTTTCCTATCTGCTAAAGCACACAGCCAGACAACCCAGCACTGAGAAAACCTGGCATCTACCACTAGAGGAAAAAAGGCACATCTCAGACAATAACAGCTAACAGGCCAGATAAAGGACTCCCCACAGCAATCTTGAAATGCTTGTGACTTAATATGGTCAATACACTTCAAGTCCACTTAGGAACAATGGCCTTGACTTCATGTCATCATCTAGAATGGTAAGAGGTAATAGGAGAATGGTCTACAAACACTTGGAGTGTTTGTTCCTCCCGGGCGGATACTTGTCACTTGGGAAGTACTTCCAGCCTTCCAGTGCATGGATGGGTAACCTTTGAAGTAAAGGTCCCCTTCCCGTGTGGAGAGGCACACCAACACTGCAGCCTCGCTAGATTTTTTTGTTGTTAAGCAGTGAACAGTGAGCCGGGTGATGGGAGAGGTCATGGTCACCAGGTTAGAGAAGAGGATCAGCAGTTGAAGTTAGTCCCTGTCTCCAGGGAAAAAAGTGCTTAACTCACTTCCTAATGGGGCGAATGGGACAACCTGCCATTTCCCCATAAGAAAGTAGACCTAGATAAAGACCAATGGCCTGAGCTGGTGTAGACTTTTTCACCCTGGTTTCAGACATGAGCTCCTTCATTTGCCCTTGTGCCAGAGGTTTCTGCACTCCTGGAGGAGATTGTGGGACTGTGTCCACAGTGCAGCTACTCCAGATGATCCCACTACCTTGGCCAAAATAGCCAACCCCACTGTGGACAAAGGGTAACAAAGAGGTAGACCTTCTTTTGCTCAGGGACCATGAGGCAGAGCCCTCTCACCCTGTAGTCCTGAGTTTGACCCGTTACAGGACCCTGTCCTCACACCAGCACAGAAATCCACATGTCTTTCCTAGCAAAAATAAGCCTTGACCTTTATCAGGCTTTCCTCTTCTTCAAGGAAGGATGTGTCCCCTCTAGAGAGGGTCACAGGGCAGCAATCAAGATGAAAAGAGGTCTTGAAAGAGGATCTGTGAAGGGCAATGGAGGAATAGATTTGTTTGGCGTAGGGGAGACTGAGAGGTGATGGGGTGATGCACTGTGGAGAAAGAGAGGGCATAAACGGCTCACCTAGAGGGGAGGCAACAGCGGGCTCTGAATGCAGTGACACAGGCTGGAGTTAAACATTAGTGTGACCTGTCTGCTGGCCTGGCTGGCAGCAACGTGGACCAGGCTCAAGTGTGAAGGGGTCACTCAGAAAACACCAGTCTGGGCCTCCAATCCCAGGAACCTGAGGACATCCAGAAAAATGCTCTGGCACCTGGTGATCCAAAACTGCCCCCTCACCAAGGCAAAAAATTTAGTTCAACAAACAATATTTTTCTCAAGGGAGAAAAGGAAAAGCTAACAAGACAGAAAAGCAAAGTAACACACAAAATCCCTCCCCAGCCCCCAAAAATTAACCTACATAAAATAAACACGGATCACACCTGCCTGTTTGTCCCCTCTGTTTCAGCTCTGCTCCTCTCCATCCAATGCCAACACACCCTCCTGCCTTTGGGATCCTGTCCCCATGAAGGACACCTGTGATGAGTGCGTTGTTTTGTCTTTCAGGCCTTGGCTACCAGGCTTATATTTTTTAACTGGGAAGCCAGTAAAAGCCTGGAAACAACCAGCCTGTGGAGGTCCTTAAGGGCAGATTCCTGCACGGGGTGGTCTGGGCAGATGAGATGCTGTCTTGGGGCAGGGCAACAGGGTAGATTAAATCCCCAAGTCCTTTTTGCAGACTGGCCAGTTACAGCTTTGTGAGAGCCACCCCTCCCTTTTCCAAGGGCCGGAACTCATGAAATTCAATTCAAATTCAAATTCAAATCCCACCTCATTTTCTGCTGATGACATCTGCAAGGTACAGAAAAAATATGCGATCGAGCCATGCATCTGTCATTTCTAATAGCATACTTGCCTGTAGATATCTCTGCTGCTTCTTGTAGCTGGTCTCCAGTTTTCCCACCTCACTCTTTCAAAGCTTGCTCTCTCCTATGTGCTCTTTGAAAGAGTGGAAGCTGAAATGCGTGGCTATGCCAGGGAAGAGAGAGGCTGATAGTCCCCAAGAAATACCCAGTGCAGATCATTGCAATGCAATGCAAGAAACCAATAGGTCTCTCCTCACCCAGATTTCTTTTTTCAGCAGATCCAAGGCATTTGCCACACTAATTGTTAGAAAAAAAAAAAAGATTCAGAGTTCAAACTTCCATTCCTTTACGATGTGGTTTTTCTTTAGAATGTGATTGCTCTTTTCAATGTGATTGCTGTAAAAATAGCTTAGGTAAAGCTATTGACATTGACTTTCGGTGGTTCCCCTTCTGAATGTCCACCACTTTCCTACAGCAAATGCTTGTATTTTATCGCTTCCTAAGTGCTCTACGTGAGCTCTGGGTCTGTCAGGTCTATGGCTAAAGGCAAGACTGGCAGCAGCCCAGAGCAGCTCACTCAGCTTGGGGACTGCTGGTGACAGAGTTCATATCCAAAGAAAATTATGCAGAGGGTGAAGACCCACCTCCAGGTTCCAGTTGCCAGATATTCACCAGTTTGGCTGTTTTATTCTCATTCACCACTGCCTTTAAAGCTCTGTTGACCATAGGAAGCCTTTGGATTAACCCCCACCTTGAAAGAGCCATAGGAATGGGATTTGGCTGCACATTAAAGTTCCTAAATGTTTATGTCTACATCTGGAAGCACAGTTCAGTTGCTTAACCACGGGTACCCACTGCCATCTAAAATGCTCTGTGGCAGGCCCCACCAGCCTCCAGCTGCCACCACATCTGAATGCAAACCTCCAAAAAACCCTGTGTCCTGCAAGCCAGGCTCACGTAGATGTCTTAGATGTCCCAGGGTGTCTCAAATAGCACCAGACACCTACACTGAGGCAGCTGATTCGAGCTTTGGGGTCTACATTTGAGTGGGTATCTAAGTTCCCATTATAACCAGTGGAGTTCTGATCGGGGCTGTGGAGAGGTTCAGGCAGCCACGTGCTGGTATCTCTGAGTCTCTTGCTCATACCAGCATGGGGGAGAGCAGCTTGAACTGATGTCAGTGAAAAGAGCTCAGCTGCCATGGCACTTGCCACCATCACAAAACACATGGGCAATCACTCAGCTGATTTTGGCAGACACACAGCAACTGCTTATCTCCTACTCGTGTGCCTGGACCCTGTCGAGCCACGTGGAATGACGCAAATGTAAGGAAATGTTACCTGAATTTGCTGGATTCAGAAAAGCTTGTTTTTGGGGGAGGTTTCTGGGGCCCAGAGGTCCATAAGTGGTAAGTCAACTTGCACATCATTGCCTGATGCCCTCAGCTTTGACCTGGAATGAGAAGCAAATTTTGACCTTGGAAGGAGCCACGCAACAGACCCACCATGGTTCTGTGTTCTCATCCTTCTCTGCCATCCAGGGCGGTTATGGGAGCCCTGGTCACTAGTTCCCAGTTTACTTTACTTCCACGTTACTTTTACTGCCTTCATCGTTGGGCTTTTTTGGATCAGTGCCAGATTTCGGAGGGCAAGGTAGCAGGAAAATGTTCTGCTGTGTGCACTTGCAGATGCTGGATGTTCAGGCCTGTCTCTTTATGTTGCTCAGAAATAGTTGTACCACAACACCAGACCATGTTCACAGGTCACAGGTTGGGTGGTTTGCTCAGGAACATTCGTCCAAGATTTTTGTTGTTGCATGAAACTAGTACATGTGTATATTTGCGGGGAAGTATCAGTGTACGTATGTGTATGTATACGATACGTAATTATTCACTAGGGACTCTTATCTTTCAGTGCATTTCTGGGGAAGATGCAATTTTCCCAGGAACCAGTTTGGGGCAGCCACCCTATTTGGAGGGAGGACACTGTGCAGGTATCTGGATGTGCTTTGTGCCATGCTTTTTTCCCCTCGGATGCAGAGAGCATTCTCCAGGTTGTTTTATCTAGTAAAATACATTGCCACCGGGTCCTGGCTCAGACCTCAGTTTGTTGGGCAAACATGGGCAGCATTGCAGCCAGCCTGGCATACATAGGTTCAAAAAGCAATGTGACATTTTAAAATTCACGTGTGATGTGCAGGGTTCACCCAGGTTCCTCCTGCTGCCTATTCCCCACCACCCAGCTGCCCTCTCCTCCTCTGCCCTGTTGCGGTCGTTGCTAAACCTCAATGCCGAGCAAGAGGGAAGCAATCTTCACTTCCCCCTCGCCTTGCACAGCTGATGGCACTGGACCAGGAAGGCAGAACCTGTCCCATGCCAGGGCACCCCAGGGGATGGAGGGGAGTACGTAGCTGCCAGCACACAAGGGCATTTCGGCACCTGTGGGAGTGTGTGTGTGTGGGCATGCAAACCACTCCTGGCCTGTAAATCATTGTCAGCGTTCACACATATTAGGCCATAGTTCAGGGACTAACCAATGAAGCATCCACTCTCAAACGTGCCAGCGTACCACTGATTTACGAGCAGTCGCAGTACAACACTCCCAAGATGGTTCCTCATGCACGTTCAGAGGCTTTGGGGAGCATGAGACATTTTCAGGTGCTTCTGTGGGTGAGAGGAGATGCAGCTTTGTCACAGTCCGGTGCCACACACATGGAAAATGCTGGTTTCACCAGCAAAGAAATGATAGAGTGCACCTATATCGTCTACCAAGAGTGACCCCACTTGACCACTTGGCCACTAAATGACCATGATCTCATTCTTGTGATTTGTGTGGGTAAGGCATGGGCAAAGCTCAGTACACCACGGTCCATCAACCATATGCCATGAGTCTTCTTCAGGTTATCTACTGAGGGATTTTGTGCTGCTTAAGCACAATGTTGATTGTTAATGTGAGCTGGAGCCAGGCAAACAGCCATGTGGATGGAAAACACAAAGATCATCACAGTCAGCTTGAATAAGCCTCTCTTAATCCCCTTCTTAACCTTTTTATCAGCCCAGGTCTTCTCTTTCCTCCATTCCCACATTCTTTCTGCATCCCACCTCCAAGCCAAACAAGTGTCTCCCATCTATCTCCCCATAACATCTGTACTCACCCCTCACTCAACCAGGCACAACCTGAGATCCCTACCAACCTGAATCATTCTATCTTTCTGTAATTAACATTAACTGCAGTCCTAACCCCAGCCCAGTTAGGACAGGGTTAGGACAGGCTTTCCATGCACCACAATGGTGGCAGAAAGGGGCTGACGTGGGTGTCTCGGTAGGTCTGTGCGATCCCACGTTCAGGGAAGGGTGCAGAAGTTAGGCTTCCTGCAGAGAGGAGTCTGTGTGCCCTTGTTCCCTCCACTGTGGCATGTCAAAAAGCCAAAAGGCATGTGCAGCTTCCAAGTGCGTGTTTCTGCTGGCCTTTGCTGTTGGGCAGATAAAAGTAGTTCTCTTCTATTTTAACCACTCACTTTAAATCCTCAAAAGTATGTATGAGTTGGCCAAGGTTTGTTGGCACTTTTAGTACAGGCTGGACCTAGTCCATCCTTCCTTCAGGTCCTGTCTTGAAGCAAAGCCATTCTGAAATTTGTGAGGGCTCATGTACTTGCAAGTTGCAGCAAAACCTGGGTCTGGCAGGCCAAGCTGGAAAGCGCTGAAATAGGTCTACAGCAGCAGATGCTTTTATAGTGAATGAAGGTTTAGCTGCTGAACGTGGACTTGGTGCTGAAAGTAGATGTCCTTATAGTCTTGGCCAGAAGAAATACAAGGAGCCTAGAGCCTGGGAAGAGGTTTTTTGGGTGAACTGGTTGGCCTTGAGAAAAGATGAAGGACATGGGGACTGATGGAAGAGAAGAACTAGGATAACACAGTATTCATTATGGTGCTAAGTTTGCTAATTTCCTGTGGTGCTAATTTTCCCCTTGAGAAGCCTAAGACTTGAATTTCCAGAGAGAGCGTGGGAATGGATTTCTCCTTATTTTTGGCAGCCAGGAAGACACTTATCTCCAAAAGGTGAAACAGTTTCCTTGAAACTTCACCTTTCCCTGTTCTGGAAGAGTTGACTCCTTGAGGAAGGGAGAGTTTCCTCAGCTGAACATTTACGTAAATCTGTGGTGTGCAGATGTTCAGAGAGACTTATGGCACTGATAGGATGCCTGGTCTAATAGGTGCATGTGGTGTATATATAAATGGTATATGTCCTGGCCCATCTTGTCCTGTTGAAATCTCCGTTCTGATGGATGCCAGTGCCATGCTCCTCTGTCTTGTTGTGATTTCTGAGCAACAAGAGTGATGCTGTGGGGAGACACAAGGCTGGAAACAGAAATACTTCCACAAATGTGACTAGCAGTAGCCTTGTGAAAATACAGGACTAGCATTCACCTATGCTGCTGGATTATGGTTGGGTAATTCAAACACGGCCTGGGTTAAAGCTGAAGGTTCCTGGGCTATTCCTTGGTGTTTGGGGGTTTTTGGTTTTTTGGGGGGCTTTTTTTTTTTCCCACAGGACATGAGTAATAATCCAAAGGTCCAGACAATTAAATCCACACACAGGATGGCAGCTAGCAGGCCAAAGCAAGTCAAAGCACTACTTTCTTCCACTTGGCCATTGCATCATGTCCAAGGGTAATTAATAAACAGGAAAATTCTGCTGTGGGTACTTTTATTTCTGCATTTTTCTACATGTTAAGGTCTTAATGCACAAGCCATGAAAAAATGACTGTTGAAACGGGAATGGAAGAGGAGCTCCTATCTTCCTCTCCAGCTAGTGTTTCTCCGTTTTCCCTGCTTTTCCAGATGTGGGAGAACTGGGTTTTTCTGCCATTCTGATGGATCCACTGCTGGTCTCAGATCCCAGCCTGGGAATCCTGTGGTTCACCAGTGAGCATCTGACCTCTTAAAGTGCTATGGGTCACTAAATTATTAATAGCTTGATTTTTTCAAGGCACAGAGCAGTCCCATATCACTACAGGTGGAAAGTTTGGGGACGGAGTGGACACATTGCCTTTGGACCTGGTGGGTGTGGAAAGTGTTGGGAAAAGCTCAGTGCTGTTCTCTGCTGGGATGCCCTGCTTTGGCACGTTAGGAAAGCCTTGTTTCTCTTCTGAGGAACCAATGCTGCCCTCGGGTAGTTTCTCCAGGCTTTATTGAGAGAACTGGCAGGTTTTTATCATGGGCAAGAGGTGGAGCAACAAGAGACTTGTTCTTGCCTGTCTGGTGGTCTTTTGCAAAGGGAAGAAGAAGATCCTAAGCATTGACCTTTCTTGTGACAGCATTTCCTAACCACATTCATAGGAAGCCTTTATCCCACAGACACAGGAACCACCTTCTTGTGGGCACTGGGAGAACCTGCTCTGGCGGACCTGAAGTTAGTAGGTGTGGAAATGGCCCCATCTATTGGCCACAAAACCTACACGGAGCACCATGACCTTCAAACCATACTGAAATCATACGAAAATGCTCATCTACCACTGGATAACAGTCCTCAGTTTCCCTCTTCTCCCATGATCTCCATGGGCTTCTCAAAGAACGGGCCCAACATCTGCTGGAATGAGCAGATGTACATCTCCTGTGGCTGCCACTTAGCTGCAAGCATAGAGATAAATAGCAATTAACTTAAAACAGCCCTTGTCTTTGCCAAGCTGAATACACTTATTTCAGGCACTTTTCCTCCTTAAAAAAAGCCAGGCTTTGCGATGAGGCAGTGAAACACTGCAGGAAGGGAAAAAAGAGGTGGCTTTTTTCGTACATTTACAAATGAGGAGTCCACTCTGCATGGTCTGCACTAGTTACGCAGGAAGAGATGTGAATCTCTGGGACCTGGGCTCTGGCCAGGTGGGGCTAAAGCTGCCCTCGTGTTCCTGATAAGCCAGAAACCTACAGGATCCCTGGGAAGGAATGTCTTGGGGAAGGGATTTAACCGAAGCTGAGGAGCATAAGCGGTTGGGATGGGTAGGGATGCACCTGTTCCCACATGCTGCTCCATGGAGAACCAGTGCCATCTTCTGGCAAATGAGACCTTTCCCAACCTAGCACCAAGCAGGCAGGCGGCACACAGCCTGGGAATCTCTGGCTGTCCAATACATAACACCAGATTTTAAGGTTGCTTTGGACAGGGAGGTCTCCAGAAGATGCAATGACATTGTTTTTAGTGCCACCACACTTAGCCTCGTATTACAGCTGCATTTTGCAAGGCTGTGTGCAGATGTAGAATAAAAGATTGTCCCTACCTGGAAAAGCTGGAAATCCACCTCTTTTCCCTGTCCGTGCAGTATTATGTGATTATATAATGTGCTAGCTCTGTTTTGGGCTTCTCAGAGACAGTAGAGAGCAACAGCACAGGCTGTCTTTGACTTTCACCATGAATAATCCAGGGACTAATTGTAATTTCAGTCCCATTTTCCTAATCCACTATGAGGCTGAAATCTGGGGTCTGAGAAGTGGCTTGGGACCATCGTGAATTAACTCGTCTCATGGGAGGCTGAAGATGAATAGCTGGGAAACAGACCCCTTAAATCACAGTCCTTCCTAGCAGTGGGTTCCTCTTACTCTGCAGAAGACAACACTATCAATTAGTTAATTTAATACTCTGCTGAGTGAAACTGTTCGATGCACCTATGAGGCTCAACTCTAGCTTGAGCCAAAGGGACAACTAAAGAAGTTGAATCACAGAATCACAGAATCATTAAGGTTGCAAAGGACCTTCGAGAACATCAAGTCCAACCATCAAACCAACACCACCATGCCCACTAAACCACGTCCTGAAGTGCCATGTCCACACATTTTTTTAATACTTCCAGTGGTGTTGACTCCACCACCTCCCTGGGCAGCCTGTTCCAATGTTTGACCATTCTCTCAGCAAAGAAAATTTTCCTAATATCCAATCTAAACCTCCTCTGGTGCAACTTGAGGCCATTTCCTCTCGTCCTATTGCTGGTTACTTGGGAGAAGAGACCAACACCCACCTCACCACAACCCCTTTTCAGGTAGTTGTAGAGAGCGATAAGGCAGTTGGCCGTATTAAACCTCATACAGTTGACCTCAGCCCATCGATCCAGCCTGTCCAGATCCCTCTGCAGAGCCCTCCTACCCTCCAGCAGATCAACACTCCCGCCCAACTTGGTATCATCTGCAAACTTACTGAGGGAACACTCAATCCCCTTATCCAGATCATCTGTAAAGATATTGAACAAGACCGGCCCCAGAAGCGAGCCCTGGGGAACACCGCTTGTGACCGGCCGCCAGCTGGATTTAACGCTGTTCACTACAACTCTCTGGGCTCAGTCATCCAGCCAGTTCTTTACCCAGTGAAGAATGAACATGTGTAAGCCACGAACCACCAGTTTCTCCAGGAGAATGCTGTGGGAGACACTGTCAAAGGCTTTACTGAAGTCCAGGTAGACAACATCCAGAGCCTGTCCCTCATCCACTAGGTGGGTCACCTGATCATAGAAGGAGATCAGGTTGGTGAAGCAAGACCTGCTTTTCATGAACCTATGCTGGCTGGGCTTGATGCCTTGGTTGTCCTGTACATATTAAAAAAAAAAAGCAATAGGTGTATAAACCCCCCCAAAACACCCCCTCCATGGATAGGACAGCTTTTGCTGAAGACATGAGCAGCTAATTGAAGCCCCCAGAGATGTCAGCTATTAAGGACACTTCAGTGAAGTGCATATTCCCCTCCCACTTACTCAAGAAATGGCAAACCAGTGGACCTGACTCCACGTGCAACCACAAATTAACTTCACGTGTGCCTACACATAGGCCTAGGGTCTTTGTGTGAGGCCAGCCTGTCATCTCCTTTCTCACGTCCCCTTGCAATTGTCCCTCAGGAAGCCAGTAACGTTTTTCCAGGGGCTGTGAGCTGTTCTGTGGTCACTAGATGGCAGTGACTGTTTACATTTGGCAGCTCTTGACAGTGAGGGTTATCTAAGGGTGAGAAGAAAACCCTATCACCTGGAACAAAGATTCTCAGGGTGGGCTGTGAGAATGGACGCTGACTAGAAGCCCACTGGGATAAGCTACCTAGTGAAACAGAGAAGCTCCTTCAGCAGTTAAAAGCAATTTTGGATCAATGTGCCACAGCAAGTCAGAGCTGGGGGATCTGCACTCCTTCTCTACCTTTGGCCATGGGTACTACCAGGAGCAGTAATAGCTCCAGACCGCTGCCCACTTAGTGCTGTCGTCCAGGTGGGCTCAGCTTTGCATCAGCACAGGACACAGGGGTCCTGCCGGATGTTTAGATCTGTAGCTCCAGGGGCTCTGACAGCAGATGAAATGGGGTGGTCTGAGCTCGTTCATCCTCTCTGCGGCACAGGAGACACAGGACTCAAACACATCCATGAACAATCTTGTTCCCTTGGGACATGTGGGTTCACATCCCCTTCACACAGGTCTGACCCCTTGGCTGGCCTTCCGTCAGTGCAGGAATTGCATGCAAAGCCACGGAGTTCGGCATGGCTGGTGCTGCCCAAAACCCATGCTGGGAACCCCCCAGTCATTGTCTTTCAGTAACAGCAAGGGAAGTAGCAGAGTATTTTGCTGGTGACCCCTTTTTCCCTCTGTAAATCACATTCAGGACATGCTTGTGGCTAATAGTTTGAGAACCATTGGCTAAGAAGCTGCAGTTCTGGACACCACGTGTGAGGTGCTCCTACACTTCTGAAGCCTGTAACAGTAAGTTTTGCCATATACCGATCACCAGTGGAACTCACTGCTGCAAGATATTGAGGCAAGACAACTGCCAGTAATTTATTTTAATAACAAAATAGATTACACCTTTATCCTCATTACAAAAGCATAGGAGATAAAGCAGCAAGTGGAAAAAAAAAATCACATTGTGAAGAGATGAGAAACATTCTCAGTCCAGAGCAGAAGCAACACATTACTGTTGTGTGTGAGCAGTCTCCCACAAGATCATTCCTGAGGAGAGCCCTTAATTGGGCATAGTTTGTCAATGGCTATTAAGTGAGGCAGGCAACTAATCTGATCAATTATGGTTGGCCCAATGGTTGCATTCTCGCCACGTGTATTTACCTCCAAAGGTAGAAAATCCTCAGGTGATGTAAGGAAACCTTTGAGAATCTGGGCCTCAGGACATGGAGGAACCTACCTCTCCTTGGTTAACCCCTCTGACATCTTTGAAGACCCGGGTCTGAGATGTTGAAGGCACATCTGAACATGATGTGTTTGCATACAGAGATCGGTGGAGCCTGGGCTTGTCCTCTCCTGAGTTTGTCCTCGGCTTGGTGTCTGGCACAGGTCTTTCCAGCTCTGCAAGAGGTGGGTTTCCTCTGCGACCTCGAGTGGGCATCCCAGGGTCTCTGACAGTGCAAGGAGCTGGGAGAACAGAAGATGTTGTCCACTGTGTTGTCTGAAGCACCCTGCGGCATGGAGAGGAGATGGGGGAAGGAAGGGGTCTGCTCCCATGTGAGGACACTGCCCTCTCCTCTGCCAGGGCAGCACATGAGCACTGCAAGCCCATGGCGGTGGCTAATGCCATACAGGCAACACTGAGGAAGGAAAAGAATATCTTAAAAATAGGCTTTTTTGACAGTTATGGAACATACAACCCATTCTCCCATTTTTCTTGAAAAACCTGAGAGGGAGTTTTAAAAAATCATCAGAATCCAAATAGTTCTTGCAAAAATACGCACCAAATCTGTCCCACAGAGTAAGGCTGTCATGGTGATCAGAACTGCAAGGGCCTACCCCAATAACAATGAGAAAATCTGTTTCTTCACAAGATATGTCTCAAGGTTATTTTCAAGATGGTGGCACATTTTCTTGTCCAGATCTGACCAAGGAATACAATTCTTAAAAAATAAACAAACAAAAAAAGGGATCGGCTGATTTGGTTTTGTTAATTTTCTGAGCAAAGGGTTGAGATGGCTGGAGGAAATGGGAATTTTTTTAGTCTGATTTTTTGGGGGTTGTCAGATCCACAAGCTTTAAATAGGAGCTGAAGCCAGACCTAAGTGGGAGTACATGCCAGACGGGCAGAGGACCTTGGGTGCTCATCTGGGATGGTGATTTTTAATTTCAGAATGCATTAATATTCTACAATTATACCCTGGAGTCACTGAACGCTCTAGTACTGGTACGGTAAGTGTGGGGGGAAGAGAGAGTAATTTACCTGCAAGCTGACCTCCGTTTAATCTGTATCTGTGACCAAGTGCCATCACTTTGGGAACTAAAAAGCAGCCTCGCAGATGGTAGAATCCAGATCCCCAATGCAAGCCAAGGTTGAACAACCTCAAGGGACCTCGACAGAGACTCCAAGCCATGCTGAAGGTGTTATTACAACACTTCTCCGAAACGTAATCTGAAATTTGATTTATCAGAGCATAAAACCGCTTTTTCATTTCTTCATTTTTTTTTTTTAATCCTGCTAAGTGCCTGTGCTGTCTTGTGGCAGTGAGTTCCTCAGCTTAATCATTAGCTATGTATATAAAAGCGTCTGCTTTTACTGGTTTTAATTTTGTTGCTCTTAATTCCATTGGGCTGGTATCATGAGTCAGAACAAATTATAACTTCTTGACTGATTTCTGTTCTGTTCATTATGTTGTACATCTCTTACTCATCGCCTCTCGGGAACGAAACCCTGATATTTTTAATCTGCTTCTCTTCTTCTCTCTCTTTCTCTTCTTTTTTCTTTTTCTTTTTTTTTTTTTTTTTCTCTCTTTTGGCAGGGGTGACTGGAGCTGAATACAGTTGTCATGTTTAGGCAATCTCATGAGGAACTCCCAGCATTGTTCCCACTTTCTTCTTAGCTATATTCTGACTCCCTTTCTTTTCTTTTTTTAGGTCGTTCCTGCGCAGGGAGCTGTCCATGGAGGACAACAGCTTATTTCAGAGCGGTGGCAGCCTGTGGAGAAGCCCTGGCATGGTGACCACCAGTCTAGGCTGTTCAAAGGCAACATCACCTGCGACCTGCCCTGGATGCTATCGGCCAGTCTCGCTTGCTCAATGCTAAACAAACCCCAACTAACCTAAACCATCACTACATTTTTTACCACTTTGTTGCCACGTTCATAGGCTATTTTTTAACTAGTATGTTTGACTTGGACGGTTCCTTCTTCCTACACCTCCTTTAACAGGAACTGGCATTTTCCCTCTTGTCCACATGCTTTTACCTTCCCTTTTCCCTATTCTTCCCATCTCTTCACCCATCTCCCTCAGCAGAGTTCAGCGTTTTTCTGGTTTTGCTGCTTTTTTCTTCTGGAGAGCTGCTGCTTTCTCCATGATCCGTGCCTCCCCTGGACCCTGAGAAATCTATCCCATATTTCATGGTTCATGGTGTTGCAGTAATCCTGGGTCTAAAGGAGATGACAGGCCACTGCTTTACAACCAGGATGATGCAGAAAGCTTGAAAATGCCTAAGGAGTCTTTTTTACCCTTTGCTGTCTGTCGTCCATGGTCCCAGGTAGGGGTTGAGCTTTTCAATCTGTTTAGGCACGCCGTCAGTGATTAACTGCAGGGACTGAGCAATGATGGCCCTGCTTCATCATGTTCTCCACGATGGACAGCAGCACTGAGAATGGTTATCAGGCAAACCCTAAAAGGCTGGGTTTAAATAGGTTTGAATGACGTGCTGTGGTGTTTGATGGTGCAAAGCTCATGAGAGCATATTTTCTCCAACCATCCAAGGCAACACCACGTTCCTCACCTCACGCAGGTCCAAGAGACCTCTCATTTCCTGCAAACCCTGTACTGGCATAGGAGAAACGTTTTAACCTTCTCTTGTCACCTACCTATCCCCTGAAAAACCTTTCTTCAGCTGTAACCTTACACTGGGAAATATCTTCCGTAGCTTTGAACAAGGTCATTGGGGCCTTTGCTTTAGGGCATTTTGCAACTGCTTAACTGAGATGAGAACTTCCTTCTGTCAACCCTCCTAAAACTCACTGCCTCCTGTATCCAAGGGAGTTTATCATGTTCAAAACTGTGCAGGAAGCGTCAGGCAGACTTTGGATGGGGGCAGCTACGGCAAAAAGGCACTTTGGACAACGTGGCTTTTTGTCCTTTCCCACCAGCAGCTCCCCCCACCTTCACTTAACGGGTTACACTGAGCTGGTGGGGACTTGTTCCAATTGCCCCTCGTCCCCAGCTCTCCAAAAGAGCTTCAAGGAGATGTTAGAATTGCAAACAAATTATGGGAGCTGAATGCAAATAAAGTTTTCTTCAAAAATAAAAATGTTTCCATAAATTTGCATTCCTTATGACCAGTCTTGCCTACCCCTTCTGAGTACAGCCGCCACTTTCTCCATTTCAGGCACTTCTCCAAATGCCTGTATCTCCAAATTAAGTTACTAAATATCTCCATATTTGATGGGGATTTGGGGATTTTCTTCTCAACACACCAGCTTCTGGAGTCATGCTATTTTGTGCAAACATACATCAGGTTTCATGCCGTGCAAAATATTTCAGAAACCATCTTCCTTGCCTATTTTAAAAGTTCAGAAACTAGAAAGCAACTCATGACTCCAAATATATTTGATTCTTTAAAACCTTACGAGTTCTGGAAGGAGGAAGCAGAGGCAGAAAGAGCTGACTCCTGATGCCTGGAGTGCCAATGGTTTGTTGCTTGATGTCTTCTGAATTTGCAGGTTCAGACTTGCGCAGCTTTAGCTCTGAGGAGTCCACTGAGGGAGAGAGACGGTGAGGAGAGGGTGAGGAAGCACCTCAAGAGAGGACTCAGCAGCCATCAACCATCTGCAGGGCTTTTCTCGCAAGCGGCTGCAGATCTCGCTCCTCTCCAGTGCAGGCACTATTGCCACCATGGCCCAGGGACGGCAGCGGAGCAGTCCCGTTTCTGGGAAATGCAGCGTTGGGAAACGATGAGCCAAATCCTGCCCGGAGAGCCAGGACTTTTGAACTGACCCAAATATCCCCAGCACTGTGCCGTCCCTACCTACCACAGGGCTGTGACCACAAGGCACCTCTCCCCTCCAGTCCACTGGTCCCTGGGAAGTCCTGCCTCAATAACTCAGGGCCACGAGGAACTGAGTGGAGATCAACAACTGCCTAAAAAGATAAATAGACTGTGCAGCAGGCCCCACTGCGGGCTCCAGGGTGGGACACTTACCTTAGTAGGTAACGGCATTTTCCAGACGCTGGACCAGCTCATCCCTGGTGTAACACCAGCAGGTGACATGGGTGACCGGTGCCCTCTGAAGAGCTAAGCACTTTGTCTACATGACATGGTTGCAGAGGAAGAGTATAACCCTTTTTTCTTGAGGGAGGGAATAATAAATAAATTGCACCGCTGCCAGTGGGGCCAAGCCCTGCAGATTTTACTCCCTTCTTATTCCACAGAGCCCATGAGATTTCTGGGTAGGATCGAAGCCAAGTAGGGCTGTTAGGAGGCAAAGTTCTTCAATCCCTGTGATTTCCTTGCCATTCCCATGAAAAAAACAACTCCAGCAGAGCCCGGCTCTGCTCTCTTGCAGAATCCAGCCAAATACAACCCACATTAAGGGAGTTGCTCTACATTCATATTGAAAAGCGGGTGCTTGCCAACGTTACGTGCCTTAAACTTCTCGTTTTAAACTCCTGAGCACTGGCCTGGGGAAAGGATTGTGTTGAGGAATATGTTCGTACAGTGCCTGGCACTGGGAGGGTTCTGGCTCACGACTGGGGTTTGTAAGCAGCCCCTGCAAGACTTGTAAAGCACTGTAATGCATTTGAAGTCTGGTTTCCTTGGGAAACTTGGTTTAGCTGATTATGTTGTGTGTCTCTATCCGCTCATTTCCTCACCTCCAACTTCTGAACCCCTCGGCCAATCCCAGCCCAATTTGGCAGAAAGATAAAAGTTTCGGAGAGATTAAGTTGTATGAAAATAAGTGTACAGGTAGGGAAGAAAGACCTTATTACTGCGTTTCCCTCCTTTCCCCCGGGAGAAAAGGGCTGCGATGTGAGCTCAAGCTTTATTGAGCAACAGAGAGCCCACATTGAAAAGGGGAAGGTACAGGGGACACCAGGCGTCATTAGCACCGTTTCCCACTGGACTACTTGTTGCTTAAGTCACTTTGCTTCATGCTCAGGACTTGGAAACAAGCTTTTAAAGCAGTATGAAGAACGGGAGGATCTGGGCTTAATTTTGGTCCTGCAAACATGAGGTTGAGAGCAAACTAGAGTGGTGCAGCCCCTGCTTTTGCTCCCGTACATCACCATGCTCCAAATCCCCTGGCAGAAAGCCCTTCCTAGGGCGTCTCTTGGGTCTGTACAGCACCCAACATCCATCAGTCACCCTGCCTGGGAGCTCAAGCCTCCCTCAAAGCATCCCGTGGGCTTTGCAGACCATACATCGATCTTCACCATTGCTTACACCAGAGCAAAACATGGACCTGCTGGAGTGGGGCCAGAGGAGGCCCCAGCAACGCTCCGAGGGCTGGAACAGCTCTGCTGGGAGGACAGGCTGGGAGAGCTGGGGGGGCTCAGCCTGGAGCAGAGAAGGCTCCGGGGAGACCTTCCTGCAGCTGCCGGGGCTGAGAGGGGCTGAGGAGAAAGGTGGGGACAGACTTTTTAGCAGGGCCTGTAGCGATAGCACAAGGATAACAGTTTTAAACTAAAAGAGGGGAGATTCAGACTAGACATAAGGAAGAAATGTTTCACCATGAGGGTGGTGAAACCCTGTCCCAGGTTGCCCACAGGGGTGTTCGATGCCCCATCCCTGGGAACATCCCAGGTCAGGTTGGACGGGGCTCTGAGCAACCTGCTGTGGTTGAAGATGTCCCTGCTCATGGCAGGGGGTTGGACCAGATGGCCTTTACAAGTCCCTCCCAACCCAAAGATTCTATGATTCTATGAAAACGCAAAGAACCTGACTGGTGGCATTTTGCCCCATTTTGACATGTAGACTTGGATGCTGGGCAAGAAACCATCTGCAGGTGTCACTCCTGCACATGAAGTAAATGCACCAGAAGAAAGTCCGGGACAGGTGGCCACCCGGCAACTACATTAAGACATCATAACTTTGACTAATTTGTAAACAGGCTGAAAGAACTTCCACCCTCCCTGGAAGGGGGAGAAGTGTCTCTTTAAACCCTGGGGATATGACCTCTTGTCCTCTCTGTTTATAAGAGGGAGGGGAAGGGGGGGGAAAGAAAAAAAAAGGAAAAAAAAAAGGAGGGAGAAAGGGAGAGAAAGTCAGACTTGATGCCGGGTTAGAACCTCCCCCCCACCATCAGCTTTTGTGATGAAAATGGGAAGGGACAGTCTCCAGCGCCTGGTTTTCTCTCTTTGTCATTCAGGTTTTGCACGGGAGAGCTCCTTTCTGTTTATTTATCAACTTGGATCCCTTGTCAACACCTCACTTGACTGAGGTTTTAGCACCTTGGTGGGATTTTGTGCTTTTTTTTTTAACTCTCTCCGCCAAACCTGTCTGTTCTTTTTCCTCCCCTGAGCACAGGGCAGGTCTTTGCTTCCCATTACTTTTGCAAGAACACACCTTCTCTCGTCATGAAGGTCTCCTGCAGCAAAACACCAGCCAATCCCCCATCCAGCTCTGCCCAGCCCTTGCCAGTGAGAGTGATTTTTGGTGCATGAGAGATACCATTGCTCATTGACTATTTCCCACCTCATGGCAAAGCTCTGGCCCAGCTCCGTGCTCCCCGCTCGCACTCCGCGGCGGGCTGGTACCCCGCGCAATGCATCATGACAATTTTGCTACCATGATATTTCATGTTAAGCTGGTTTAAAATAAACCCGATGCCAAACAACCAAATAATCTAAAAAATCTTGATGTTCTGCAGCTGTAAAACACATTAAAAAAGGATTTGGAGACCTTCGGCCAGGGCATTATTGCAATACTAGGCAGTAACAGGAGTGCCAGTCTAGCAGATGCTCCTGTGCTTTCAAATTGTACCCTAGGTTCCTAGTTACTGGTTTTAATGTGTCTTAATTAGCTTGCTCTGTGGCTGAAGAGAAGACACTCCAGTCTGGGTAGTTTTTCAGTCCAGTGCTCGTCAGCAGCACAGAGTAATCCCTGTTTAAAATGCATATTGATTTGAAAGCACAAGACTGAATCCCAACATTCATCTCGAGCGATAGTATCACTTGGGTTTCAAAGAGGGGTGTTATGAGTAAATTCACAAAGGGTTAAAGTTCTGGTTTCAATTTAAATTTTTTTCTTTTGTTTGCACCTGCAGCAGGAGTGTGGCTAGCCCTTTGAAAAGAGTTTATTTGAATTGTATGTTAGAATGTGATTAGAAAATTTCAACATCAGTGCATCAATATTTTAATAAATAACTGTTTCTGTTATTGATCTGTCTGTCTCACAAATGCTTGGTTTTCCTCTCTTTTTTTTTTTTCTTGATCCAATATATATCCCCCCAAAAATCACTTCTATAAAGAGGGATTGAATGGAGCGGAGTAAAGAAATTACAATTTTAAAGCTAGTCCTTATTCTGAGTGTGAATTTGGAGGGAATCTTCCCCAAAAGCCCTATTCCACTCCTGTGGTTTCCTTCTGAGACCATCAATATTGCATTTGTAGTGATGCTCACTGCAGTATTGACTATTAATGCTGAGAACCACTTTGCTTGACTTTAGCTTTCTAGGTTTGGGCACACAGGTGAAGGTAACTCTCTAGGCAGTAGTTAATGAAAGAGGGGCAGAAAACAAGGACCTCCAAAGGATGTTTCATTCCACCCATCAAAGGCACTTCAGTTCCAGGGTCACGAGCTCCCTTTGCATACGTACCATTAACAAGTTGTCGTCCCCCTTTTAGATGCTGAGGCTTGGTGAGATGGGTGTCTCCAGAAAGGGATGCAGGATTTGCCCCTAGAAGCCAAAATACCAGAGTCTAAATTGTTTCTCTCAGAGAAAACGAGTGTTTATTATTACTCTCTTGGAAAGATTTCATTGTCCTCACATACAAGCATCTAAACCGGCATCGTCCTATGAATGGTTGTTTGCGTACATAATAGCAGGTTTTGGCCCCTAGAGATTACCAGCTTCCACTGATGATTAATAGGTTTTTAATCTGAATCTGTCCTAGAGAAATTCCACATAAACAAACACGCATTACACACACAGGGCTCAGGTTATGTATACGTTTATTGAATTGGAGTCCTTAGGGGAAAACTTCTAGCGATCAGATTCTTCAGTTCCTATTTTGGGTTATTTCTTCTATGAATCTGGAGTTCTCAATGTGCCAGAAGAGCAGGACTGCTCCTTATGTACTCAGGAAATAAAGTTTGCCCTCAAATGGCCTGTTTGCCTTCAAAACAAATTGGTTTTCCCCAAATCTCATCCCGTGAGGAAGATCCCAAATTATCCTTCTCAGCACTCATTTGTCAGAGGATGGTGTCCACCAAGTGATTTTGCAAAGTCAGGTATCTGCTGATGGAGGCCACCTGGAAAAGTCTTCTTCACCATCAGCAAACGGACCTACCAAGCAGAGCACTGATTCCTCTTGCCACAACCCCAAGGGGCTGTGAGGGTCTCTGGAGAACACGGTTGAAGGTGACAAACTCTGCAGGTTTAGGAGGAAGGGACAATGAAAGGAAATGTTTATCTGAACATAGATATGGCACTGACTTCCTGGCTGCTACTGCTGTCTAATGAAACTGGGTACCCGTGTTTGGTTCCTTTCTGTTGTCATTTATGAGGGGACATTTGGGTGAAGCTCACGCTATTTCTAATTGCCACCATCGCTCTCAGAGATATTTTGCCTGCCTGCGTACCTACTCTTCACTGGGGCAGAAGGCCAGGGCCAGGGGTGCTGGTGTCCTCGTGCTGTTGGGTGTGCAGGTGACAAGGAAATACCTGCATGGTGGCACCGTCCCACAGCATTGATCCCTCCTGAGCATGCATGGAGGAGACAAGGGAAGAGGTAGCACCTACAATTCCTCCTCCCACCTTCCAAGGCAAGACCCTACCATCCTTCTGCCCACCAGGCCTCCCGGGTATCCCACCAGGGACATAGAAAGAAGCCCCTTCTACATCTTGGGCTCTGCCAACTCTTCTGTGGTGGTGTCATGCTCTAACCCCAGCTGGGAACCAAGCCTCATGCACCAGCTCATTTGTTCCTCCCCGGTAGAATGGGGGAGAGAATCAGAAGGGTAAAAGTGAGAGAACTCATGGGTTGAGGTGAAGACAGTTTAACAGGTAAAGCAAAAGCCGCGCACGCAAGCAAAGCAAAACAAGGAATCCATTCCCCACTCCCCATGGGCAGGCGGGGGTTCAGCCATCTCCAGGAGAGCAGGGCTCCAGCACACGTAACGGTGACTTGGGAAGACAAATGCCATCACTCCAAATGTCCCCCCGCTTCCTTCTTCTTCCCCCAGCTTTATCTGCTGAGCATGACATCATATGGTATGGAACATCCCTTTGGTCAGTTGAGGTCAGTTGTCCCAGCTGTGTCCCCTCTTTGCTTCCCGTGCCCCCCAGCCTCCTCGCTGGTGGGGTGGGGTGAGGAGCAGAAAAGGCCTTGACTGTGTGTCAGCACTGCTCAGCAATAACGAAAACATCCCTGTGTTATCAACACTGTTTTCAGCACAAATCCAAACCACGGCCCCATACCAGCTGCTGTGAAGAAAATGAACTCTATCCTGGCCAAAACCAGCACAGGTGGAGAAAGGAAACCAGAGCCCTGGTGGAGCAGATCCTTGTGCCCTGGCTGCTTTGTTGGGCAGAGGTTTATCTCTCCAGGTTTGTTCTCCTGCTGTACCACTAGGTGGGCCAAAGCTACACCAGTGAGAGTCCTACCTCTCCCGCTGGAGACAGGCAAGGCAGGTGCCTGCCTGATCCCTGCCAGCTAGGGGACAGGCAGCTGAGGGGCAGGAGAAAGAGGGAGGGAACAGGAAGAGGTGTCAGAGGACCCCAATTTCGCCTTGAGCCTTGCTGTCATTCAAGCCCTAGAAGGAGAAGTGTCCTGTCCTAAAGAAGTGACCATCTCAGGGAGAGCAACCCAGCTGGGACATGGCGTAGGCCAGTGAAGTCGCTAGAAGAAAGTCACACCACAGACTGGTGGCAAAGGCAGGAACAGAGCTGCCCACCACTTCAAGTCCTTGCCTTAACCACCTACTGCTTTTCTAAAGCAGCTCACTGATGACCAGGACATGCTCCTCAGAGCATGGCATGGAAGAAACAGTCAACACCAGTGCCTGCAGGTAGTAGCTGGAGGCACACACAATGAGAGGGGAATCCTCCTCAAAATAACATTTTTCTTCACCCAAGATGAGGTGACAGAACGAATGTAAAAATCCAAAGGAAACGATCATCACCCATGACAGATCTGCTTAGTTTTGCAAAAGGTCTGGTACATTGCAGCGTGTTTGGGTGCTCTCCCTCCGTTAAACTGAAAGCCATGCCGTGTATCTAATACTTCCTAACCTCCTGGGGACATATCAGTACTAGATCTTATGCTTTCAGCCATCCTCTGTTTCTCTTATGAGCACTGTGATCAGCGGATAACAACTGTATATAGAAATGTTTTGCTGGGAAACCAGGAGCAGCCAAAATCCCAGCTTGCCACTGGCATAGAATAACCTGGGCAGATGGCAGCCACAGCCAAAGGTGTCTTAGGCAGTGTCAAGTGTATGCTGTTCCCTTGCAGTTGAGGACATCTCCTCACAGCCTAAAGAGCTGAGAAACACACCCCAAATGTGCTCCTGATTTGTTCATTGCTATCAGTGTCTCTTTAGAGCTCTTAGAAGAGACAACGGCCTGCAGGCATCTCATCTAACTTCATCTGAAGATTAGACACCAAGTCTAAACTAGATCCCAAACAGAGAGAAATGCAACTCCAGAATCAATTCACCCCACCTACCCTAGACTAGTATCAACAATGGTCTGAGTTGCTCAGGTCTCCACTGCACCATTGACCATGGTGGTAGCCAACATTATGTGAAAAGGATTTGGACAGCTGTAGTCAGGCAAGGTGAGACCCATGATATTAGTATATTTTGCACATTTCTAAAAACCCTCTCTATCTTCAACACTGACCAACCTCCCCTCTGGACAGCAGTGACCTTTCTTTGGCAAAACCAGCTGGTCACAAGAGACACCTGTCTTGATAAGGGGACATGAATTTAGCAGAAGAATCCATCTTTTCACCAGTTCTGCCACTCAGTCACACCATGAGCCAACCATTCCACATCTTCTGCCTTATTCTCCACATCTGATGAGATCAATACTAACCTACCTTGTCGCTACTTGTACTGCTGTGACTTCTGGTCAAGATGTATGGATGACATGGATGATATGGACCTCAGTCTGCAAAACCAGCTGGTCACAAGAGACACCTGTCTTGATAAGGGGACATGAATTTAGCAGAAGAATCCATCTTTTCACCAGTTCTGCCACTCAGTCACACCATGAGCCAACCATTCCACATCTTCTGCCTTATTCTCCACATCTGATGAGATCAATACTAACCTACCTTGTCGCTACTTGTACTGCTGTGACTTCTGGCCATGTATGGATGACATGGATGATATGGGCCTCAGTCTTCAGGGACCTTAAAAGGCACAGAGGCAAAATAAAAGAGGGAAGCAGAATGACATGCCACAAGGCAACAGGCCCACGGCAAAGCCAGGCCTCCAGCAACCCAGCATCCAGAACCCCAGCATTTATGTGACATTTTCCAAGCACTAGTGGAGGGAGGAGGTTTAATGCTCACGGCATGTTTTGACATCTGGGTCTCCAGGTATCTGTAGCAACTCCTACATGCCATTGAGGTTCCTCACCAGGGCTGGCTTTAGGGAGGGTGCCTTGCAAAGCTGCCTGGTGGGGATTTACTGGTGCTCGCATTATCGCAACATGCCACAGTGTGGGCTTCTTGGTATAGAAGGAAAAATAGGCCATGGCTTTCTCACGCTATACCCAACCAGGGACACCACTGTGTTCCGTGATGTGTGGTGCAGGGAGTAAATTGCAAATGGGGAAGATTAACCATCTTCCAGCAAGAACTAGTTCCAGTTGCAATTTGCAAAAGCAGATGATGAATCAGATTTTACTAGCGGGACTTCAAATATTAAAGAGGGAAGGAGCAGAATGCAGTTCCGTCCTCCACCAAAAATAAACAAAACCTTCTGGAAGGCGAGGAGCCTTCCCTGGCTCTGTGTTTGCGCTCGGTGAGGATGATCTTCCCACCCTGCAGCCATAACGAATCTTCTCCGTGTAGGGTCGAGGGGGAAGGAGAGCACGAGAAGTGACACACAGAGTATTTGAGAAGTGTGACGGAGTGTATTGCACCAGTCTGCCTGCCTTCCTGTCTGCCTGGATCCCTCCAAACCTCCTCCCCTTGTCTCTGATCTCTTTACTTAGACATCTCTGGGGTGGGACCACCCTGGACGTGCCTTTTTTTGAAGACGGGTGAGCACAGCTGTTCCCTCTTGTGACTAACTGCACCGTGAAGCAGTCATGTTTCTAAATCCAGCTCTACTTACACACTCAAGTGGACCCTGAAGATGCCAGCTGGGCCATCCCCGTGAGTAAGCAAGATAGGACCAGCCTGCAATGCCTTCATAAGGCATTCCAACCCCGTGACGATGAGGCCCGCTCCATGCCTTCCCGCCCCTTTTTCCCCATGCCAGCTTGATAACTGGAGTTATCCACCTCCTTTCACAGCATGGGGCTGAGGAATGCCCCATGACTGCGAGCACGGTCCAGATTTTATTCTCCCTTTTGACAGTCAGGGTGATGGACCTTCACCTCCTGGGGAAGTTACAAACCGAAACTGGTGTTTACTTTGCTGGTGTATAGATGGGCACTGTGGAAAATCTGTGGAAGGCAGATTGCAGCTCCACCAGGACTGAGATTTGATGTCTACCACTGAGGACCCACAACCCTCCAACCTGAACTTCCCTGAGAACTTCTCCCTGGGCATCGACGAGCAAAGCCAAGAGCAAAGAAGGCGAAGCCATTCTGCTGTCACCCCGCCAGGGGCCAGGTCCTGCCCACCGCGAAGCGTATGCCTGAATGCATGTCCAGGTATTTGGGAGAGGGATAGAAACCAATGGATGGATGGATAGAAACCATGGACCAGCATGGATGAGCTTAGCCAAGTTTTGACATCAGGCCCTAAAATCAACTGTTGGAAGAAAATGCTGCTGATTTGGGCAGCCAAATGCCGGCGGTCCCACATCCATAACGCCTGCGGAGCCTTTTTACTGGCTCTAATGGACTGCAAAATCTGTCCCTTAAAGGGCTCTGGTTGCAAGGTAGCGTCGATAGTAGGTAACTAATCTACGGTAGTGTTCCTAGCGATGGGAATAGCTGTTATACACCCGACTACCTTTTTATCAGCGTAATTAGACGCAGTTGGCATCAGAGTAAGCAGCGACGCTGCCTGCCGAAGAAATCAATACGATCCCGCCCGCGTGTGCGCGCGCCTGCGACAAAGTGGATTATCTCCATCCTCCCCAAACAGCAGCTGCAAAGCAAAGAGGAAAAGGGAGAGTGGCTGAATTTGTACCTTCAGGTAAAGTTGCCTGGTGCTTCCTGGTGGGAGGGGCAGAGGCTCTGGGGGATGTTTAAATCTCTCCCCAGGAACAAAAGGAGGGGAGATTAGCCGGACCCCTGGAAGGGGTGTGTGTCCTGCCCCTTCCTCCCCCTCCGCCCCCGGTTTGCCGGGACCCCCGCGCCCGGGCGGGCGCTGGTGTCTGAGGGTCTGCGTGTGTGTGTGTGTGTTCCAGTCTGCAGTGTGAGCAATTTCACTTGAAAAGACAGAGAAATCCCCTCCTTTGAAAGTCTGAGCGTTTGGTTCTCTCCAGTAATGCTATAATTGGATGGGATTTTCTCTAATACAGAGGGAAAGTCCTTAAGATGATTTTTCACACACCACCACCCTCCTCCTTTTCCTCGTCCCACCTTATGCAATAAAACTCCCGTCTCCCTTTGGCTCCTGTGGGGTGGGGAGCTGCTGAGGGAGGTGCGGGGGGGGCGGGTTGGATTTAATACACTTAATATAATTGCAGCATCGACACCACGGGGATTTGGTGGGAGAGCCGGAGAGAGCGTCCGTTCCTCCTCTGGAAGCAAGAAAAAAGCTGCTCGGATCGACTTGAGCTTGGCTATACGGGGCGATTAGATCTCGGAGCACTTGCCAGAGCTCACATTTGCAATCACTTGTCATCCAACCCTAAAGAAAATAATCAGGGCCCGACCCCTGCCAAATTCCCAATGATTTAAATATCCCCGAATGAACTGCATTTCTAGTATAATTTCACTAGAATGAATATATCTCTCCATCTAGCTAAACACAAACATATCTTTATATATATGCATATAAAGCTCTGTGTGTGTAAATAGAAATATTCCCTACTAAGGGAAAATATATATGCAGTTCTTAATGAGAAAAAAAACGCATTTTGATTTGAGCGAATGCAAGGTTGCAAGCCTTCCTCCAACAAAGTCATTAAAAATTGTACCTCTCTTTGTTCCGTGTGAGCCACAGAATTTTTCTGATTCACAGATAAAACAAAATGAACTCAAATAAATAAATAAAATCTCATCTGGTTCTCTGTGTCTGTTTAAAAAAAAAAAAAAAGACAAAAAATGGCAAAAAACCCAAGGGGCAACAGCCACAACAACCAAAAAAAATCATGTAAAAGAAAATCATCGTTATTCCAGGGACAAAGTACCTCCTAGCTCACCCAGTGCCTCCATCCCCTCGTTTTCTCCTCTCCAGCCCCCTTCCAAATGACCCAGGGTAAGGGGGAAGCCTGTCAGCTGGGTGACACTTGCTCACAGATCCAGCAAGCTTTGAACAATATGTTCCGGAGAAGCAGCAAATCTAACCCCGTACCCAGTCACGAGGAGCTACATCTTTATAATAATACTCGTTATGGGTTTTTTTTTTTTTCCTTATTTCCACCCCGCCGAAAACCTGCAGATTTTTGGAACCACGCGATCCACCCCAAGTCACCCCCCGCCACCGCCACTGAAAGGAGAGAAATTGTTACGATACGTAGAGAGAGAAATTAAAAAAGAGATCAATTACGAGTGCCCTGTGGGGTGGATCTGGTGGATGAAGTCGTTTGCAGCAGCGCCTTCGCAAAGTCCGGGGCTGGGACTCCTGTAAACTGTGATGATCTGGATGAGCCTTATTGAGATTTGCATGGAAGACGTTGATTTCTTAGCAGACGTCTTCAGTGGAGCTCTTGGATATCTGGCTGGTCGGACTGGTGGGGAAGGGGTGTGCGTGTCTGTGTGTGTGCGTGCATGTCTGGGTGTAAATCCTCTTTTTTTTTTTAATAAAAAAAGGAGCAGGGGGGGGAAGAACGAACCAGCCGAAAGTTTCTAGAAAGTTGGTTCAAATGCGTCCCGACCGTCACTGTGAGGAAACGGGGATTTGAGAAGAAGATGACAGAATGGCAAGAAGGAGCAAATCGAGAAAATAATAATTAAAAAAAAAAAACTTTCACACTTCTTCTTTTTTTTTTTTTTTTTTGCATTTTAGTAGCTTCGACCCAGGGAGTGAAATCCGGGCAGGTTGTTATAGCTACCCAAATCCACAGGGGTCCCCCCTGTCTATTTAAACCCCCTAAATCTTCCTTCCCCTTTTTAAAACTACATTTTATCCCTTGGCTTGTGGGCCAACGTGCCCCCTAATGAGTATTAAAACACTATCTCCTTGCAATTAGCTCATTCCTGACTTCGCGCTCCTGATTGACAGAACAAGCCAAAGCATCAGAATTCTCCCTTTGGCAATAAGTGCTGATTGGGTCCTTTTTAAGAGAGCTACTTCAAACTTTTTTTTTTTTTTTTTAATATTTGCCTTCAGTGTCTTGGCTGAGAGAAGAGTTTTTTACCTCTCTGAGATTTTTTTTTCCTTGAGAGTAGTAGAGGAAGCAAGAGAGGATTTACCTGGTCGGGTTGAGTTCACTTCATTTGACTTTTTTTTTAAATTATTGTTATTATTATTATTAAAATAATCATCCTGCCTCAGAAGAAAGGAAGGTTTTTGGCAACTCTGGTTAAAAAAAAAAAAAAAAAGAAAGACAACTTTTCATCAATGGCCTCTTTTGGATATTTCCTGTTTCTTTGTGGGTTGAGTCAGGCTCTGTCAAGTTACCCAATCTGGTGGTAAGTTTTATTCTTCTTTTTTTTTTTCCCCTCTCATTTTCATTTATTTTTCCCCTCCTCTGTTTTCTCTGCAACCCCTGCGCTTAAGATGACTTGAAATTCTCCTTTCGTTGCCACTCAGCTAAAGAGGTGGGATTGTTCCAGCGCCAGCAAGTTCTTAGAACCTGCATTTCACCTCTTTTATTTATGCATTCACTTTGTTTATTTTGACTGGGTTATACCTGATCTCTCCTTCTCCTACTGTAAAAGAGAGAGAGCGAGCGAGAGCGATCGGAAAGTTATTTTTTTTTAAGTGCTTTGATCCTCTCCTGTGAAGAACAAAAGGCGCTGCCTGAATTAAAGAGATAATGATACAAGTTGACATGAGCATTTCAAGGTGATTTCGAGCTAGTCAGGTGGAAGGAAGGCGGGGGGGAAGGATGAAAACATTTAATGCTTTTTTTTCTCCTTCACTTTAAGGAATATTTAGGGGGAAAGAAAAAAAAGGGGGGGGGTAAGAAAGAAAGAGAAAGGAGGTGAGGGGCGGC